>NC_142798.1:42493143-42639152 GCF_049724085.1 Artemia sp. Qi Xiang Cuo | reverse complement strand
AAAAATCTATCGAGGAGGTATTCTTTAACTCAATCCCGAGCTTCTGAACCCCTCCATGCAACTGAACCCTCTTTAACTGAACCCTCCTTAGCTATCTGATAAATGGCGCTTACCATAGAAGTTGCAGTTAGCTCGATAGAAACCGTTCTTGGGGCATAGCGGATCACGCTATCTCTCCTCAAGTTCAAGCTAGTCCCCCCAAAGTGCTTTAGTGCTATAAGTGACTGGTCCTTGTGGGAAGAATGGAATTCTCGATGATTTTGAATATTGTCTACCATAAACAATTAATCATTTAATGTCGTTCCATCCAAATTATCATGAGACGATATGCCACCTTCCCCTAAAGTAGCTTCAAAATTGAACTCTTCTGTGTCATTGAGTTTTGGCCGTTTTTGACATGACTGTATTCGCGTGGTTCCCGATGGGCCAGTTATCTTCACTTGTTGCATTGGAGCAACGCCGTTAGCCTTAGCTCTCTTTTCTGGGGGGGGGGGGGAGTAATTGCAGGAATCTTCCTTCTCCTTAAAAAGAAAAAAAATTAGCATGGAAAGATGATCCCCCTTTTTGCAGAAGAAAAAATGAAGATATTTAAGCACACTTTCAACTAACTACAGCTAAGTTCATTAAATGCTAGCTATTTTCTTGTGAAAGCACAAAAAAAATGCTCATTGTTCCTTTAGTATCCATGCAATTAGACTATAAATTAAGATATTTATGCATACTTTCACTTAACTACGACTAAGTTTGTTAAATGTGAGCTAAAATCCAAATTAATACAAAACTTAAAATTTTCTCCCCAAGAAAATATTTGAATACGATTTGGTTTTCTGACGAGAATTAGACAAATCCATGTCTTAATCATCAACCTTTTGTTTTCATAACTCAGATAAGACACGTTTAAACTCTGACTTCAAAAGGGACTCTCTGTAATTATACACACATGCGGTTTTTAGACTGGAAAAGAGATTTTTTGACAATTGGGAAAAAGGGGCATTTTTTGAACGAGATATGTAAAAGTACAGAATTATGCTCCTAACAAAACAATGGGGGAGGGGGTTTTTGTTTTACATAATAGAAAAAAGCATACTTAGCGTTTTCTAACGACTATACACATCATATTTTAAGGGTTTGTATTGTTGGAGGGGAGGGGGCCTAAGTCCCCCTGAAATTTGAATTTACTGTTGAAATGATTTTTTTTTTATCTGGAAATAAATTTAAAAAAAAATTAGTAAGCTGTACTCACATTGACAATTGACGGATCCATTGTTCCAAAGTTAATAAAATTCAGTGTACTATGTATAATATGGAAATTAAATTGTAGTGCATGAACATTTTATACAGTTTTTCAAGGACGAATAAAAAACGGATGTTGAGTTACATAATTTCATGCGTGCTCCCAAAACATGTTTGACTACTTTATAACATACCAGTTTTTTTTAAGAATGTGCAACTGAACTCATGACGTACATTCATTGTGCAATTGACAACAAAAACAGAAAAAAACCTGTTTGACCACGTTATATTATTACGACCAAACTCTCAAAACATGCTTGACCACATTATACCTTGCCAAATAACTAGTCTGGTAATCTGCCATGGAAAGGTGCCATGGAATGTGGAATTCCTATACACGCAAGCAAATAACATGGAGATTGCTATAGCTTTATGCAAAGTATAAGTTAACATACTACTCCCTACCCCATTATGTATGGAATTTTCACAAAAATCATAGTTGTGGGATTAAAGTAAATCCTACTTTAGGAGGAAAGGGTCAGTTTTAAACAGTTCGTGGTAACGAACTGTAAGTAAGGAGTGACCCGGCTCAATAGTAACCGAAACTGTAAAAGACGGGATTTTGGTACAAATAGATACATCAAAAGAGTCAGATTTTAATGCTGATTTCAAATATATAAGATTCATCAAGTTTAGTCCAACCCATCAAAGGTTAAGCGCCTGAGAAAATTTGGCTGATTTTCGAAAAAAGGGGGAAAGGCCCCCTAAAAATTATAGAACCTAAATAAAAATCATACCATCAGATTCAGCGTATGAGATAACTCTACTGTAGTGGTTTCAAGCTTCTATCTGTAAAAACGTGCAATTTTGTATTTTTTGCCAGAAGAATGATCACGGGTGCGTGTCTATTTGTTTTTTTTTTGTTTTTTTTTTCCAGCGGTAATTGTATCGACCCAGTGGTCCTAAAATATGTGGGGGGCTCATTCGAACGGAAATTAAAATTTCTAGTGCCCTTTTTAAGTGACCAAAAAAATGGAGGGCAACTAGGCCCCCTCCCACGCTCATTTTTTTCCCAAAGTCACCCGATCAAAATTTTGAGACAGCCATTTTGTTCAGCATGGTCGAAAATATAATAAATATGTCTTTTAGGATGACTTGATCCCCCAAAGTCCCGGGGGGAGGGCTGAAAGTTATGAACATTACCTAATATTTACATTTAGTATTGTTTATTGGGAAGTATACAGACGTTTTCAAGGGGGATTTCTTTCTAATAGTGGGAGGGGGGTTGGGAGTTATGTGGGAGGATCCTTCAATGGAGGATGTTTTCATGGGGGAAGGGACATTGCTATGAAGGGGGCACCGGATTTCCCAGCATTATTTAAAAAAAACGATCAGAAATTAAATAAAAAAATAAACAAGTTTTTCGACTGAAAGTAAGGAGCAACATCAAAACTTAAAACGAACAGAAATTATTAAGTGTATGATTAGGTTCACCCCCTAGTCAATACCTCACTCTTTAAGCCAAAGATTTTTAAGTACTTTCATAAGAGCTATTTATTCTAATTAACGGCCTTTGTGATTAAGTGGTCATTTTTAAAGAATTGGGAGAAAATTTGAACTTTAGCGTAAAGAGCGAGGTATTGACTGGGGGGCGAACTCCCTTATATACGTATTAAAAATATATGGATATAGAAGTTCGTTGCGTAAGTTAATTCGTAAGTTACGTATTTATTACTAATAAAAACGTTCGTAAATAAAATTAAACAACTTTCGAGAAAGCCATTCAACCAAATAAAAGTAAAATTAATATACAATTTTTTTTTTATTATTCATGTACGGTGAGCCAAAATCAAAACCTCAATTAGTTCAAAAACGTTCAAAAATTAAATATAAAAAAAACAAGTCTTTTTAACTGAAAGTAAGGATCAACATTAAAACTTAAAACGAACAGAAATTATTCCATATATGAAAGGGGCTGTCCCCTCCTCAACGCCTCACTCTTTACGCTTTCCAGTTCTTTTATGTAGCGATCAAAGTATCAACTCAATCTAGGAGGTATAAGCATATTGCATAGGCTGTATCATAGTCACACTTGTCCATATTGAGGGGTTAATTTATGGATGGTACATGTTTTCCTCGAGTTGAACGTCACCCAATCGAAGTGGAAAGAAACTGGCCGGAAAAGCGGTTGTAAACACTATTTTGTTCCCCACTACTGCCTACTGACACTAAGCATTATATTCAAATTTGTGGATATATATATATATATATATATATATATATATATATATATATATATATATATATATATATATATATATATATATATATATATATATATATATATATATATATATATATATATATATATATATATATATATATATATATATATATATATATATATATATATATATATATATATATATATATATATATATATATATATATATATATATATATATATATATATATATATATATATATATATATATATATATATATATATATATATATATATATATATATATATATATATATATATATATATATATATATATATATATATATATATATATATATATATATATATATATATATATAAAAAAATATATATATATATATATAAAAAAATATATATATATATATATAAATATATATATATATATATATATATATATATATATATATATATATATATATATATATATATATATATATATATATATATATATATATATATATATATATATATATATATATATATATATATATATATATATATATATATATATATATATATATATATATATATATATATATATATATATATATCCACAAATTTGACTATAATATTGGCGAACATAACTTTTGTTCTGCGATGAAAAGCTTTTTTATTTTTAGACGGTTGGTAAAACACCCAAACATTGGGTCGATTCCAATTTAATTGCAAGTCAAACATAGAAAACATTATCTTTGTTGCGTTGAAGGGAAATCCTGGCAAAAAAAAATCTATTGATACTAGTTTGTGAGGCAATGCAAATACGATGAAGAAAAGTTGAGGTTTGGGAGTCGGTTAAATAAAAACTTTTCTTAATTTTTAGTTTTTAATGTCAAAATTACAGTGGGAACGAAGTTCCCATGTGTTACCACAACCCTAAGCACCTGCTCGTACTTTAGTCCTCACTAACACTTTTGCCAAGATCAGTTAGGCCTACCACCTGCCTCCAAATTATTTATTTCATAAAAATTTGGGAATTTTCTTTCTGTAAAGACCAAGATTAGCATATTATATGCTAAAGATGCATTCTCAAAAAGTTTTTTTTTTAATTTATAGAATAATTTTATATTATCAAGATAAAACATCCAACTTCAGTGTTTATACATTTCGAAGAATATCTTCCGTTTTAATTTGGGTATTTTACAGCAAAATATTTATTAATAACGAACCATTACGATAAATTGATATATTCACTTATTTGTTTGAAAAGAAGATCCTCCAGAGTACATGCTAATTTATTTGCTTTATAGACATGTCCGTTTATCGACAGTTCTAAGAGCAGGCGATGGCGCCAGCTAATATCAACAACACAATATTGCTTTTTCGGAAATTTGTTTCTGAAACAATTTGTCCAGTAAATGGCCAGAAAAAGAATCCCCTTTCGGTTATTTGCAACCCTAAATTGAGACCCAGTCGCGACGTTATGTATTACAGACAGTTTCGGTAATGACTTTGATTTCTATTGCCCTCTTTACGTGATCATTTTCCATGGTCTGTCGCCAACCTCAAGGGGTCACTTTGGGAACATGTGTCTACTAGCCCTGATCGTAAATAAGGCTGGCGAGCCGAACATAATGTATACAAATTAGCCTTGTTTCCAGTTCTAGAACTTATAGAAGAAGGTTTTACGGTAAATACTCTGCAATGAAAACTGGACGAAAGAAAGACATATCGAGATTTTGTTTCAGCCCATGAGCTGGAATTCCACTAACCTATAATTCATTATTTTACCAATAAAAGAATAATGCCAGACTAAAATAAAGAATAATAAAATCACGTGCATTGTCCCTCACACAATAGAAACAGCGCCAACCGCTATTTGGCTTGTCGTAATCCTCCTTAACCACCAAGGCTCATGAACTGATTACGTTTTTGCTTAGAGAGGAAGTAGTTAAGTATGGTCTATAGTAAGGCCGTATCCAGAGGGGCGGGGGGGTTTGGACCCCACCCCCAAATGCTCGTCCAACTCGTAAAAACCTAACAAAAATGAAACATAAATAAATTTTTGATACATTTTTAGACTTTTTTTTGTTGTAACCCCCCAGTATAAGAAATCCTTTTGTAAATCCCCCCCTCGAAAAAAAATCCGGGATACGATCCGGGTCTATAGTAAGTATACACTTTAGAACAAAGAGAGGAGGGTTTCAGTAGCTGTGCAGCACATTCAGTAGATAGGATATATTATACTCGTGTTACACTTCAACGACATTCTTTACATTCATTAATAAAAACTTATTTGTGTGACAATGCTCCAAAAATGAACATTTAAACCCTGTAATTTTTTTTTTTTTTTTGGTAATGGGAGGAAGGTCTGGATCTGAAATACCAATAGCGATTTTAGATGTTTAAGGAGAAGTCGTCGGACAAATAATGATCCTGGGAAATGGTCACGCTAAGTGACCATGGATTAGCCATTTAGCAGAAGTAGCAAATTCCGTAGGATTCATGTTTCAGGAGCCCCTTGCCTAGAGCAGAAATTTTTTTTTCCTGTAAAATTTAGCTCAAGTATTATTTTCATGTTTAGCTTTTTCAGAAAAGTTAAACGTTCTAATAGGTTTTTTTTTTCAATTTGTCCAATAAATCACAGATGAGTGATACTCTGGGTAATACCGCTGTGGGAATTATGACAAAAAGGGAACATAATTTTTGTCTTTAGAACTAATTGATAACCTTCTAGGGGACCATGGGCATGGGCATAGGCAGCATTAGGCAGCATATTGTCTAGGGGGGGGGGGCAGTTGATAGTGTGATGGAGTTTTATCAACTGCTTTTTCCAAACCATCTGCTTTTTCAGCCATATCTAATGTAAATTTGAAGGTCTAGGGGGGCATCTGCCCCCCACCCTGCCCCCCTCCCTACGCCCATGACCATGGCACCAAGCTTTGGGCTTGGTTATGTGTAAACGTACACATAATGGTTCTCAATCCAATTCTCATTAACAGGCCAATATTAAATAAAGAAAGAAATATATCGTGACATTCAGACAAAACTTAATCCTTCCTAGAAAACTTATGAAAATTTTAACCCCCTTCCCCAGGATTTTTTTGCAGACTAGCCCTGCTTTTGAAAAACTTAAGTTGGCACCCTTAGGTCTGTATATTAGTGTTTGAACTTCGCAACAAAAGTGAGCAGAAGCTTAGCCAACAGGATTCAAGCTTGTGGCAAAAAGTACCAGATATTAAAGGGGCTTATAAAGATGTTAAAAAAACCGTTCAAATAAAAAATCAAACTGTTCCTTACGCTGTAGAGGTGTGGGAGAATGGGGCAGACTCGGCTAGACAAATGGAGTCCTTTCTTACTAGATAAAGAAAATTGCTTGGAAAAATCCCTGCTGGAATGGGAGTTGAACCCAAATTCTCTGGTGACTAGCCAAAGATTCCAACCCTAGACCAACAAAACACACCAGGCGATCTTTTTATTTCCTATATTGTATACTTTACTTTACCGTTCCACATAAAATTCAAATAATGCGATGTAATAGTTAATCATCAGATATTTCTATATGGTGAAGGAATATAAATAAATAATATCTGTTTTATCTGCTTCGCTAGGAAAAAAAATTTCCTAGCGTAGTGATTTATAGCTTTAATGGTTTATATTTTTGTTTATTATGTTAAATAAAATCAAAAGTCGAAAAGTAATAAATACAATGGCTGCCAGCGCTGCACATCCAGTAAGCATGACTAATTCGAGATTATACATCTAATTATAAACAAAGCCCATAACTTTCAATTTTACTAAAATAGAAATTGACTTAATTATATCCGTTCTTAATTATTAATTTTTGTGTATTTTCAGCTTCCGTACTTTAAACGAAATTATAACCCGAAGAAAACAGTACATAATCTCGTCATAAAAGGGACTTTGGCTTGTTTTTTTTCTTAAAAAACGAAGGAGTAAACAAATGGTAAAATTTTGCCTATGGATATTACATCATCTGGAACATAGGCTAACTGTTAGTAGTAAGGCCATAGGGAATATGAAACTTACATGGAAACTTACACCTGAGGTATGAATATGCACTACAGTTTCACGTGCACATTTTAAAAAGCTGGCAAACCTATAAAGTGGTCAAACATGTTTTGAGAGTATTGTCGAGATTGTATAAAACAATCATACTGGTTTTTGTGACAACACCCATTTTTAGGGTCAATCAGAGAGAGAGAGAGCAGAGGTTACTCCATATACGATAACATGATTGGTGATTGGATTCAAATAAAAGGAGTGATTTTCATTGCAATTCTTATTAGTAAGAGAATTGAATTCAGAGAGAATAGTTTATTTGAGAGGATATTAGTAGAGAAATGAGTGGTGGATTTACATTAATGGAGATTGATGGTGGGGCCGGCAGCAGCAGCAAAGATATACAAGTACCAAACGTGGCTGTGAATATAACCGGAGGCTGTAAACTTTTCCTTGAATGGGACGATATGTATGCTAGATACGTGATATCATTAAGTAAATTTAAGCTGGAGGAGCAATTAAGTTTTGCTGCAAAACTGAATATTGTGCATATAAATAGACTTCAGGCAGCATTAGATGTGCTAGTGAAATATATTGATGAGAACAAAATACATCAGTGATTATTATTGTTGTAATTATGCTCAATAAAATTGTTTCTAAATTAATGGTATTTTTTTCTATAGTAAGCTATCGTATATTTTTTAATATTCCGGTTAGTCTTTATGTAGTTGCGAGAGTGTTAGGACTCTAAAAATTAAATATATTTGAGAAATAGTCAATCACGAAAAATCTAGCGTATATAGAAAAACGTTTAATTCTAGATGACGATTTTCAAGAGCTGTCTATTCAAAGGAAGATATTTTCTCAGGGAATACTTGTCAATATAATGAAAACTGATTTTCCATCATTAGACTACTGCATGAAGATTTTACGCTGGGGTTCATATGCATTTACACAATTTATTAATATATTAATCATAACAAAACAAAAGGGTATCGTGATTTTGCTTTTGAAAACTAGTTTGGAAACTTTGAACTTTTTTCATGACAAAGGTGACGTTCAAGTATGATTTACTCCTCTCTCTCTTTTTCTCTATTCCAAACGATTTGTTGCTGTTGGTAGCTCAGTTTCATTGTGGAAGTGAGACTGTCAACAAATGAAAAAATATTGCATACATGTCCGTTATGTGTGTACACACTGGGCAGCTGGTTATCATGTGAGAATTGCACAATGATTGATGAGTATGATGAAAAGTGTAGATTATGCAACCCGTGTAAATTGCATAGAGGATATGCTATGAAAATTAAATGTTGTAATTCCTGTCTTAAAGAAGTGTGTGACTCTCATCCTAGAGGGCACCTATGCTCCAATCGCTACTATGGTAAATTTAATCAATTGGAGAATACATATCCCGGTATGATTGGAAAGAATCCTAACCGTGATTTTAGTTTATTGCTACGAGATTGGTATCGTCGTAGTTTTAGATTGTTCTGGGAGGAGGAGCCGGGTCAACGATTCAAATGCTGGAACAACAAAAGACTATGGTTTCTATGTCATCGTTGTGAAGACAATGGGTGTTATGATTATAAGCCCACTGATTTTTATTTGGCTGCGACGGAATGTGACTCGTCACTTGAGGACACTGTTTGTGACATTGCTTCAAATAAGCAAATTGAAACATGTGAATTCTATAGAATGAATGAGAATAGTACCATTGACTATACAAAGAGATATGACAAAAGTGAAGTTAAACTCTACGGTAGAAAATGCGATCCTGACATTGCAGTACATCAGGATCAGTATACTGTGAATTCAGATAATCTACCTACACCAGTGGTTCTCGGCAAATACCAATACCTAGTAGAAGATGAAATCTAAAGAGTAGAGAAGTTTTTTTTATAATTTATATACATTTTTTTCATTTATTAATAAACAATTTCACATGCATTTTTAGAACATTTTATTCGTTGGACACTAAAATCAATATTAAACACGCTTGTAAATATATTTTCAACTAGAAAGTCGTTCAATCGAGTTAAGTCAACGTAAATGTCGAGAAACTGCTCGTTGGTGTAGCCATGACATCTAATGATGAAAAAGAGTAGTGCATGAAAGGCGCATATCTTAGTCGCTGAATCGTGTACTTTTCGTTGATTTTGAATAATAGTTTTCCCACTGCTTTCAATAAAGTTGCTGATGTATGGAGTGTAGAATTTACACGATAGGCCAAGAGGATAAAAAATTCCACATTCTTCGCTGTTTGAAAGATGCATAGCCAATGGCCTGTCTTCAAAGTCGATGGACTGCTATTAACAATGATTAGGGTATTGTTAACACTTGGAATATTTTCAATATCCGATTTTTTCCAAAGTCCGATGGTATGCAATAGGACTTGTACTGGGACATGTATGGATCCATACTAAATACGTTGATTATTTGGTTTGTGTTCATGGTGCTAGGTCTAGTAGAACACTGCCATCGGGTGTGATTTCCCACTATGTTTTGAATTGAATTAGTGATATTAGCGTGATACTCTCAGTCAAAGCATCAGCAAATTTACACTCTAAACGTACATTCACTGTCGTACTTTGGTCACAATCTTGGTTTCCGAAAGGTTACAAACGATTACTCCGGGGTTTTTTGAGAATATTGAAGCAGCCATTTTATTTTCCAATAGTTGTGAATCTTGATGTAGGTATTGCATGGTCAACTCGTATAGACTTCTATAGTATTTTTTTGTCAAATGATAGAGTGTACAGTGGAATGCCATTCACTTTGCACACAAGACTAGATAGACCAAAAAATTTAAAATTATTGGGGAATTCAGTCCAGGATCCAACGGCAGTGCCACTCTTCACAAAGGCCAAAGCCAATTTTGATGGGATTTTTCCATTGATAAATGATGAATCGGTATAGCTACGAGAGCCAGTGGCAATGTGTCATTGATTAGTGATCGTATGGGGGACAAAAAGTTTAATGTTGTTGCCATTGGCTCTTAGCTTTTCCACTGCCGATGCAACAGACGTCATAACTCGTTGTTTTCGAATGTGGAGGATTGCTGAAGTGATAATAAAATCTGCCTTAGGTGCAGACGGGAGTGCCTTTATCAAAATAAGATTTGAAGGGGGCAGTTACAAATCTATTTCAATCTTAAAATTGGGGGGGGGTAACCATACAGGTATCCTTAGCGTTTTGTTATTGAATTTTACAACTAGATGATACTGCTGACTCACTGCTTTAGTCAACTCACCGTCAGTATCAAAACTTGATCGATATTTATAGCCCAATGATTGTCCTCTCAACTCCTTGTATGCCTTTGGTGTCATCATCATAAATTGTATGTAGCTTGAATATTTGGATAAATTATTGTGTGCTCACCAATGTTCCATTAATAAATACATTAATTTGTTTGAACAGGTTGTGACCATCGGCAACAGTTGGAGTTGTATTATCTGACTTTTTCTTCACCGCAAAATTTAAACCAATATATGTTGATGACAAATGAATGAAATAGTCTTCATTAGAAAATATTTGATAGTTCATATTTTTCGGAAGGGTTTTTTAGGGTGATATTGCTCATAGTAGCCATATTTGACGCTGATTTAAAAATTTTAAGAATTGAACAGATTAAATGAGGAATTGATTAATGGAAATGGTTCCATGTGAGGGAGAAAAGTCATCTTAAGAAGAGAGATCCTTAATTGATCTAAAAGTCTTTTTCTTTTTCTTCTTCTTATTGGTCTTCTTGTTTTATTCCTCAAATTCCTTGTTGATGTCCTTCGCTTCCCACCTGGGTGAAGACTGATGAGTGAATGACGCGCAAGCATCTTTTTCAATCCCTTCCCATTTTGCTGAGATTTTAATTGCTCACCAAGGGCTCTTGCTGAAGATCTAATATTTTTCTTAACGCTCTCCTTGAAATTTCTGCTCGACACCCAGTCCTGTAGTGCTGAGGCAGGAAAATTTGATGCAGCAGGTAAAAGATATTTTCTGGCAAGGGGTAGTGCAGAACAAAATAGCCTAGCAAACCAGCTACCAAGACCATAGCCAGACATTTTAGTACGCCCCTTGTAGTAGTCCAATCCATTGCCTATTTGACGTGGACTCAGAACACCGAATTAGCAATCGATATCTGGACAGACAAATAAAATTCTTCTATTGTTTATTTTAATTGATGATAACGGTGTTACCGAAAATGGGTAGAAAACGACATGTAAACACTTCTAATCTTTTTTTTGTTGCATGAGGATCACCCAATTCGCTTATTAGTATTAACTGACAGAGTTTCAATTACGAAGTGTTTACAGGAAAATACTCAAAATGCTTTATATTATAGTGATGAACAAGTTCATGAGTTGTTTTTCGTTCAAAAACACGTAGGAGGGGGACATTTGAATTACCAATTCTCGATGTTTCCACAAAGGATGCATAGAGAAATATGCAAGAGTCCGAGGCGAAACCAGCTGTATAATCAGCAAAAATAACTTGATCCATCCCGTAAACGGTGCCAGCATTTTTCCCATTGATCATATTCTGTTTAAAGCCAAGAACATATCTCAGATTATCATTGAGAATAATGATTTCAGTGTCAACAGGTGAGGTAATGTAAATCCTATCGTGTTCCAATAAATAATTGAAATGGAATGTACCATTCATAAGATATGAGATTTTTCTATTGATTGTACGACAAAAATCTCTAATATCATCATATTCAATATTTCACAATTTAAAATGTGAATACTCGCATGATTTGAGCGATTCAACCCATTCATACTCGAAAAAGAGTGACCAATCAAATGATATAACTTTTATAGCATAAAAACGATCCTTTCTCAGGATGTCATAGGTATTTTTGAGAATACAGTCGAGAAGAGCCACTTCATACGCACCGTCAAAATTGATGGCGGGTGAGAGTTTCGTCCAAAAATCATTTGTCTTACTCAAGTCGTTGTAGAGAGGATCGGAAACGTTGGACATAAATGTTACGTAGAAATAATTGGGCATTGTCAATATCTTCAACACCGATCCAAGAATCAAAATCAGAGTTGTATCCTAGCCACCGAACAAGTAACTGTTTCTTACCCCTGCGAGTACGAGTCTTTAATATCTTTTCAATTTGATAGATTTCACTATTACTTTTAACTTTTTGTAGTTCATAGTCATAAAAGCCGCCGAGAATCTCTTCATCTTTGGTATCACGCAAACGATAAGTTATGGGTTTAGTGTCTGGGATTTTTGCCACTTGAAAAAGTTCTGTGAACCACAAGTAATTATCCTTTTCAAAAACATTAATTGTTCTTTTAATTCTAACAGTATCACCAACATTGAATTTTTTTTCTTCTTGACAATCGTTTCAATGGGATATTATTTAAGAAAAGTATCAATTGTGTGATGATCAGTATGATGAACTTCCGGTGGGGTTGAGTTGGACAATGATCAATGAGGTCGTTGATTATAAATCAACATGATTTTATCTAGATCATGAATAAAAACAGATGTATTTTTCAATGTACAATATCTTGAAATTAAAAGTCGAATAGTTCTTATCAATCCTTCGCCAATGCAGCCTTTATAGGGCTATGACTATGATAGAGCAGTGTGCTATATTTCCCTAGTACTTTTGCAACATTGGGATTAACAAATTCACTACCGCGATCCGTTTGAATTTTTTATACGAATCCTGTTCGAGAATACTTTCTATAGCCTGAGCAACTTCAACGCCTCTCTTTGATGGTAATGGAATTGCATATGCATAACGACTATGAGCACTGATTGCAAGTAGAATGTACTTGTACGGTGTATTGTGATGTCGTTGAATCTCATCTAGAGTCAGGAGATCTGCTTGCATTATATGCAATGGGAAAAAGGCTTTAGTTTTTCGATAATGATTAGCACGAAGTCTATGATTTCTATGCAGAGTGTAACTTGATTCATTTTGTAGAGTCTTGTACACTTTTAGTGTGAACACCAGTGACTTTGGAAATTGTGGTTGGGGAGCTTAAACTTCGCGCTTCACCAATATTTTCATAAACACCTTTCAGAACTTCAACCATTTTTAACGTAAACACGTAGTGTAACTTCCGCTACTCTTTTGTATACTAGTTGTGGTTGGTGATGTGGGTGATGGTGACTTGATACTTTTTCACTTTTGTCTAGCTATCAATGGTGTGCTCCTCCTCGCCACCATTGTCAAGTTTCCACTAGGTGTGCTAGTATTTTCCAAGATTGATTTAAAATCTTCTTCTTCTTCTTCTTCTTCTTCCTATTTTAATGGTATTGCTGTTGATGATGATGCATGTTCATTTAGTTTTTTTAGAATTTGTCTATTGCTAATAAGGCTTTTGGGGAAGTTTAATGTATTTATAAAGTTGTATAGATGAGCGTCAAATGATAATAGTCCTTTACGATTTGTAACCATATCATAGATTAAATCAAGTATATTATATCTCTTGCCCTGAATTATAATCCCTTTCCCATTGCTATCAATTTGAATATGATCTTGACCACTTTCCATGAGATAAGTTAGGAGTCGTTTGCTTTGTTGACGATATTAGTGGGGGATTATATTTCCAATTTTCAATACAATTGAATACAATTCCTCCTTCTTTAATTGTGTTCCAGCAGCAGCAGAATCCTGTGGAGATGATTTTTTTGTGGTCAATACTACTGGCCTTTGCACGATAGGGCTTATGTTTGTCCACTCGGTGAAGTGCATCTTGAAGTAAAAGCAGTTTTTCATCATCCTCAATATTCACGTTGTCAAGGAATTTACTCAGATTGTTCTCAAAGTGTTCCACGGGTGAGAGAGCGAGTTCTATTGGAGTCAATTGATAGGGTTTTGCCATTCTCTAGAGAAAACTGTTTACAAGTCCTGCAATTATTGGCAGTAAAAGTGTGAAAAAGCTACCGCCCGCCTGAAGAAGTCGTTTCTTTTTAAAATTCTTTCCTTTCCTTTTAGAGGCCAATGTACGTACAATAGAACGATGTTGCTTTGCCTGTTGCTTAACTATTTCTGGCAGTTGAACATTACCCTCGTTCAAATTTAAACAAAGTTCAGATATTAGATTAATGAAATCATTGTCAATACCATGTTTGAGTATGGCTTTCCTAAGCGAGGGTTTTGAAGTGATCAGAACTGAATATAAATGTCTATTTTCATGTAGTTTCTTCAGTGTCATAATAGCAACTAATAGCCTTTTTTAGTGTTCACGGGGAGATATACTGTAATTTCATTTTCGAAAATAACTGTGGCAGCACGCAGCTTCCAGGGTTTATTTTGATTAAGATCCAATAGGATATAGCCGTAGGGTTTATTATTTGCCTTATGCTATTTTGAGAGCAAAAATTTAGGGGCGCCAGGGTATATCTGTTGATTGAGAGTTACTATTAAGAAACAATAACAAAAAACTCTGTAGATGATATAGTAGGTTCAGTTCAATGCAGGTGAGGATGCAGGTGAGTTCAATGAGCATTGAACAGTTGTAGCATTTCCTGGGACCATTGTTCAATAGATTCAGACAGATCGTCAATAATCAGCCAAGAGTTTGGTTCAATAATGCTGAAAACATCAAGTCCCTGTATGAATTATATCTGCACCTACCCCGCCGTGCCAATTGCTTTTATTTTATCATATGACTCCTGCCAAATACTTTAACAATAGTAGATTTTTTTTCGCTTTTCCACAAACATTTTATCGCAATTTTTTAATATTTTAGTTAAGAGTGTTGTTTTGCCTGACATTGACGGTCCACACAGAAACGATCTGAATGGTGTTTTAAATTGATACATGTCCCCTTCAACAGTTCACTTAGACAAATAACTGTAGACTATACTTGTCTAATGACTAAATAATTTCCCTATTACTACTCCGTTCAAGAATAATGAGAAGACGAATAAAGAATCATATTTTCTTTTATTATACGCATAAAAGTAATATTAGTAACACTAACAACATATAATATTAACAACACAGTAATATTAGTAATAAAAGTAACACTTTTATAAATACACTTTTTTTTATTTATTTATAAAAAAATACGACATTTATTAGAATATGCACACACACACTTAAAAAAAAAATAATAATAATATCACTTTTATTTACAGCATTTTAAATTTAATATGGGGTCCCCCCGGGGCGGCCGCTGCGGTGACTGAGAAGTACCACGGGGCCCGCTGCGGCGGGCCGGGAAGCGCAGCGGGCCGGGACGCGCCGCGGGGCCCGCTGCGGCGAGCCGGGGTGGGGGAATTAGATAGTGGAAATTGCTCTGCCTTGCACACACATTGAAATTGTTTGATAAAAAAAAAGAATTTAAAAACATCCATTACCCAAAAAAAACCTCCCATCCAATTTGTACTTTTTTCTAATGAATTTAAGTTAATTTCTGTAGACCGAGTTGTTTTCTCACTCTTGTCATATCTCTTTGTATAGTCAATGATACTATTCTCATTCACTCTATAGAATTCACATGTTTCAATTTGCTTATTTGAAGCAATGTCACAAACAGTGTCCTCAAGTGACGAGTCACATTCCGTCACAGCCAAATAAAAATCAGTGGGCTTATAATCATAACACCCATTGTCTTCACAACGATGACGTAGAGACCATATTCTTTTGTTGTTCCAGCAGTTGAATCGCTGACCCGGCTCCTCCTCCCAGAACAATCTAAAACCACGACGATACCAATCTCGTTGCAATAAACTGAAATCACGGTTAGGATTCTTTCCAATCATACCGGAATATGTATTCTCCCACTGATTACATTTATCATTGTGGCAATTGGAGCATAGGTTTCCTCTAGGATGAGAGTCACACACCTCTTCAAGACAGGAATTACAACCTTTAATTTGTACAGCATATCCTCTATGCAATTTACACGGGTTGCATAATCCGCACTTTTCATCATACTCATCAATCATTGTGCAATTCTCACATGATGACCAGCTACCCAGTGTGCACATACATAGTGGACATGTATGGAACATTTTTTCATGTGTTGACACTCTCACTGTCACAATGAAACTGAGCTAGCAACAACAACAAATTGAGTGGGATAGAGAGAGAGACAGAGAGAGGAGTAAATCATCCTTGAATACCAACTTTCTCATGAAAAAAGTCCTAAATTTCTAAACTGGTGTTTAAAAGCATATCCACAATATCATTTTGCCGTGTCGTGATTGATATATCAATAAATTGTGTAAATGCATTTGGACCACAACGTAAAAGCTTCATGCAGTAGTGTAATGATAGAGAATCACTTTTCATTATATCGACAAGCATTCCCTGAGAAAATATCTTCCTTTGAATAGACAGCTATAGAAAATCATCATCTAGAATCAAACGTTTTTCCATAAGCACTAGATTCCCCATGATTCGCTCTTTCTCAAATCTATCCATTTTTTAGAGTCCTAAAACTCTCACAACCATCTTCAGACTAACCAGAATTTTTTTCTACTCTAAAAAATATGCGCTAGCCTACTATAGAAAGAAAAATACCTTTGATTTAGAAACAATTTTATTGAGCATAGTTACAACAATAATATTCACTGATGCATTTTGTTTTCATCAATATATTCCACAAACACATCTACTGCTGCTTAAAGTCTATTCATATGCACAAAATTCCGTTTAGTAGTCAAACGTAGTTGCTCCTCCAGCTTAAATTTGCTTAATGATATCACGTATCTAGCATACATATCGTCTCATTCAAGGCATAGTCTACAGCCTCCGGTTATTTCCACATCCACATTTGGTACTCGTATATCTTTGCTGCTGCTTCCAGCTCCACCATCAATCTCCGATAGTGTAAATGCACCACTCATTTTCTCTACTAATATCCTCTCAAATATACTATTCTTTCCGAATTCAATTTTCTTACTAATATGAATTGCAATGAAAATCACTCATTTTATTTGAATCCAATAACCAATCATGTTATCGTAAATAGAATAACCACTGCTCTCTCTCTCTGATTGGCCCTAAAAAATGGGTGTTGTAACAAAAACAAGTCTGATTGTTTTATACAATCTCAACCATACTCTCAAAACATGTTTGACCACTTTATAGGTTTGCCAGCTTTTTACAATGTGCACGTGAAACTGTGTTGCACATTCTTGTGCAATTCCATGTATGGTTGAAATATATAGCAATAACCAGTCTGATTGTGTTATACAATTTCGATTATACTTTCAAAACGTGTTTGACCCCTTTATAGGTTTGCCAGCTTTTTAAAATGTGCACGTGAAACTGTAGTGTATATTCATACCTCAGGTGTAAGTTTCCATGTAAGTTTCATATTCCCTATGGCCTTACTACTACTGTTGTAAAACTAGCACCTTACTAAAAACCGAGCTCGATTTAGTTTCTCAGAGGATAATAATTGCCTGCTAAAAATTATCGCTATTATGGCCGGTAAGAGACTATTGAGAAACATATAGACTAGTGTTTTATTTTATACAAGGACTTTTCTCAGGGACTTTTCTGCTCCTTTGCATCCTGGGTCGGGTTTATGATTTCAGCAAAGCGCAAGTTTTAAGAATGCTTTAAGTATAGGGAAACATCACGAGTCACTTTATTTGAGCTGGTTTCGTATATACACCTTTTATAATCTGGGAATTAATACTGTTTGTTCGTTTTAACTTTGAATTTCGCTCTTTACTTCCGTAAGAAAAGCATTGCTCGAAACTTCAATATGAATCTCAAAATCAAAACAGTTTTTTTTGATTTTATAGTATTTGATATTATAATTTTATATCCGTAATAAGTTTTTCTTATTTTTCTCTATCATTCCTATATATTTTTGTCTGTATCAAGGTTTCAGTTAGAATGAAAGTTTGGCTTTTACCAGATATGCTAATTTTGCCTATAGGTTTAGCCTTTTGTGTCTTATCGGTTAGCTTAAACATCAACTCCATTGTCAAGCATTCTTAAATGTTAAACGAAACTAGTTAGAAAGTGGTCCACTACCCTATGTAGGTTTGTTCGAAAAATTGTTGTTTACCCTACTATTTATTTACCTGCAAATATCTTGAATGAACTTACCTAAACAGACATAAATATCCCTTCTGGAGCCATTCCTGCCAGATATTTCATCTTCTACTTTCATGTGCATATGACTGCTTATTCAGAGATTAATGAGACAAAAATGGTTAAACCTATTCACCAAATTAATACATCTATAAGAAGCAACCCTTTCATTCTATTTGAAATCTTGGTATAAACAAAAAATATTAAGATATGGCAGAGAAAAATAAAACAACTATGAATGAGTACTTGCCAAAAATTTAAATTCCATGAGAATAAATTTTAGAATTTGAGTCAAGTTCAAATTTCTAAGAATGCCAGTTCTGCCGTATTTTTTTAGAATTTCGGTCCAAAAATTCGAGAATGATGAGTAAGCTGACGAGAATACTGTTTTAGGTTTGAGAATCACATACAAGTTCTTATGAATATTAATTATGTTGCTATTTTTTTTAGACTTGTGGCCCAAAAATTGAGGATGATTTGCTCTGTTTTCAAAATGACCGTGAGAAGGCTGAACTACGATCACCACCCCGCTAAAGAACCGTTTGTATGCTTTGATTGCAATATTAGTGATTCATACCGTCCGCCGTGGGTTACGAAAGAAACCTTTGGTGACTATAAACCTAAAATAATTCGTTGAATAGTCACAAGAGAAATCAGAGCTATATAGAGGGCATAATTTCATAAAAATATAGCTTACTACTTACGAGGAGGCGTTCAAGAAGAAAGAGTCAAAGAGTGGGGTATTTTGGAGGAGTGCCTGGCATTACTCGAATTCATTTGCTCCCGCGCCCTAGATCTCAAGTTTCGTATGATATTCTTGATAGTATCTGAAGTTTTCACTACGCAAAATTTTCCTGCTATTTTTTTTTTTTTTATATCCACTACCCTCAAACCCCGACAAACAGCAGACCTTGGAAGAAGAGAGTCATGTACCTAGTTTTTATTCTCAATTCTACATACTTATATTTCTTGCAACATTTCAGTTTTAACAAGGCGCCATGTGCCCTTATTGTCTTTTACTAATTGAAAAACAAAAAACTGTTCTCAAAAAATATTTCTAAGAAAAATGAACTGAAATATCAAAACCTTTAGCGAGCAGAACACAATTCATATAATAAGCCGCTGTGTGCTTGCTAATTTGTCACTTAATGAGCAATTACGTGTTTGGACGCACACAAAATACTACACAGCGCCTCCGAGCAAATTTTCGACACATCTGTGTGACCCCTGAACAAATGCTAAAGTGTATTAACTAAAATGTCTTATCGATTAGTTTAAGCGACTGAAAGTATATTCTTATTATTATTGCTATTGCACGAGCAACTCACGTGCTGAGTTGCCAAACTCTGTACAAATACAAAGGTAACCTGGAGCATAGATTTATCGGAATTAAATTCTTAATTCTAATTTATGATTTCTTAAGCCCATAAGTTTTTGCCATTTTTATATTCTAATTCAAATATGACAGAAATGTACTTTATTAATAATAGCAACTGAAGCAACTGAAATTATGTTCTTATTATTACTATTGCACGAGAAACTCATGTACTGAGTGGCTAAACTATATAAAAAACAAAGGTAACCTGGAGGAAATATTTATCAAAATTAAGTTTTTAATTCTAATTTCTTGAATCCATAGGTTTTTGTCATTTTAGAATAATAATTCTTATGTGACAAAATTGAACTTTATTAGCAATGAAAAAAACGTCAAAGAACATCAAATGCTATTAAGATTTATTTTAAGATAATTTTTAATACAAAAAAAACATAAAAGAGAGGAAAGGGTGCCACAAGACGATGAATACTTCTAAGAAACAATTGGTTAATATAGACAGAATAAAACAAAGTTGTAATAAGCATAAACAAAATAAGCTGCCGACAAGCATATAATGCTAAATATCTTAGAAAAATAAGGAAGTTGGAAGTACAAGGAGAGATTGATAGATTTAGAGGGAAGTCATGATGAATTGCAAGTAAAAAGCGACCCGTGCAAAAATTAACACAAACAGGAGTACGGCTAGCGTCTCGTCAGCCTTTCTAAGGCCGAACGTCATTTGTGCTTTCTCAAAAACGATTTTATTTCGAGCAGTGTTTTATTTGTCATAATATCATCAACAACACAATAAAAAAATGAAATGTCAAGGCTAATTAAAGTTTACGAATAAAAGTAGTGCCACCTGTCCCATTCCCTTCCTCTCAAAAGCTATAAATGGTTTGAGCATCATTTGCATTTCATTCAAACAAATATATATTTTAAATAGTGTGGTTTTCATTTATCAATATTAACAACAACAACAAAAATAAAGAAGAAAAAAAAAACAGGAAATTACCGTAATTACTAAGATTACTAAGAAGAAATAATGAAAGTAGACTGGTTGTTTAAGATATAATGATATTCATTCCTTGAAGTCTAATAATTGCTTGATTCATTAATGTTTTGAAAGAGAAAATGTTTAAAACTTTTAGCAAAGCACAGATGACACTTTAGCGTTAGGAGGGTCTAGGGAGTGTTAGTCCTAATTCAATTTGGGGTAATTTATTTTGTTTTAAGCTTTATTCTATTGTTCATTGTAATTTCTGTTCGCTTTAGGTCTAATCTATTCATTGATGGTAATTTCTGTTCTGTTCGCAAGGATTATTATGTTACTCTATCTCTGATCGTCATTCGTTTAACATTCGTCGTCAACAAAATGGCTATGCTGAAATTTTGATAGAATATCTTTGGGTTTGTGGGGGGGGGGGGGTAGGAACAAATGGCAAGAAAGGGGTGCTAGTAGCCCTCCAATCGTTTCTGACACTTAAGCACGATACTATTTTTCTAGTTTCTCATTCCAACGGACCATTTTTGTTCATTTCCGTTCTTAAGATATTACAAACAGGGGCGAATCTCCAGTATTTTATGGGGAGGGGGCAAGAGGTGTCCATGTCCAGATAGTCAATGGAAATTTTTCTCCACATTATTTGGGGGAACTTCCCCCTTGCCCCCCCCCCCCCGCCAAACGACGCCCCTGATTACAAATATGGTATTTTGATAACCTTGTTAAACACAGTTTCTTCTATTTTAACCTTACATTTTCCTTGAAGCCACAACTCAACGAATACTTGCATCTCCCCCCCTGAACACTCCCTGAAGATTTTCACCTTACTACCTTTTTCTGTTCCAAAAATATTGCAGAAATGTCATTTTGACAACCTGGCAACATATAGTGTCTTTTGTTTTTTCTTCTTACTTTACCATGCAGGAAATACAAGTATCACAAGAGATTACAGTACACAAACATTATTTTAGTCCATTCACCCCTTTCCTCAATACCAAATTTGAATTTACTTTGCTACGCTCAACCACTTCCTTTCCCCAACTGCAACTTTTAGTAGCTGAAAGTTTCAAATCCATCCCCCATACGGGTCTCAAGATTTTGCAGATATGCTATTTCAATGACCTGCCTATACATCGTGTCTTAGCTCTGCCATCTCAAGCCAAAATTTGAAACAGACTTCATCCTCTCCCCTCTCATATTCTCTCAAAGTTTCAGTTTGATCTTTTAAGCCGTTAAGTTTCGTTTCCAAGATATTGCAGATATGATATTTTGATAGCCTCGATGCGCATAATATCTTTTTATTTAGTTCATCACCTCCATCAGCATTCCTTGAAATCTTCACATAATTTCCCCAAACACATCCAATCCAAATACCCTTAGACGTTCCTCAGCTAATACATATACCACTTTTTGTCAACCTAACAGCATATAGTATCTTATGACGTTTTCCCGCTACTTTATCATGCATAAATTATGATCTCATAGGATCCTATAGTAAAATGATATAAATGTAGTCTGAATTGGAGATACAATTTTTTAGGCCTTTTCCCTCCCCCAAACGCTAGATATGAATTACCCTTGCCCCACCCCTCCTCTTTCTTTCTCCAACAATAGTTGGAAGTTACGAACAGGTTATTTCAGTGACCTGGGCACATATTGTATTTTTCAATTTACACCCCCCGCAGTCAAAATTGAAAATCCACTTAATCTCCTCCCCTCTGATACTTCTTCAAAGTTTCAACTCGCGCCCTTTAGTCATTCCTGAGATTTTGTAAATAAATAAGAAATTCGGGTGCACATAGCGTCTTGTGATTTACATGGGTACGCGTGTCGTTTCTAGACTATATTTCCGTCTGGAACCTTCGGGAATCCTGGTCTAGCGAACACTCCATAAGCGCTCATTTAAAAGACAGCTAATCAGGAGCAAAAAACATTTCAGGACCCCATAGCACCCTCTCACACCCAACAAAATGTATGACTTCCTTGGTCAAGAGAACGATCCCTGAATGTTTCGAGCTAATCCAATACCCAATATCAACCATACCCCGTCCCTCTTCCATTATAAAACCTATGTGTGAAAAAGGAGCAATTTGTATAATCTACAGCTCTTACCCCAGTAAGCGTGAGGGGGGAGGGGTCATGTCGTCCCCGGAGACATACTTTTTGAATTTTAGACTATTCCAAGCAAAATAGTTATCTCAAAATTTTGATCGGATTTCTTTGGAGAGCTGCGAGGATGGCAAAAAAAAGGCAAGAGAAGAAAGCTGGTTGCCCTCCATTCAATTCTGAATCTTAAAAAAAGCACTCTAACATTTTAATAAAAAAAAAAAAAAATAGTTCATGGAAGTAGCTTTACTCTTTACTTTGGCAGTGCTACTTCACTACCTGTAGAGGAGTGTCACGGTTAAGTACCATTTCTGAAATCTTGTGCCACAAAAATAAGAATTGTAACCCAATTGTGACCAAATGAATACTGAGCGACAATTTCGAGATGGTAAATTGATTTATTCGCTATCTTAAAGTTTGGTTTATCATACTAGCACCCCATGATGATTTGAGGGGGGGAATTACCCCCCCCCCCCATTAACCTCCGTTCATCTTAAAGAATACATTTCGACTAAGCGCACAATATGGATGCTGACAGAGAAATAGTTCCCTCTTATTACATAAATTTTTCAATTGTGAAATAAAAAATCGCATACGCTTGCTTACAAGGCGGAAGGAGAGGGGGCACTGCTACGCAAAAGCTATACTTTCAAACAGTTCGTGGTAACGAACTGTAAGTAAGGAGCGACCCGGCTCAATAGTAACCGAAACTCTAAAAAACTGAATTTTGATACCAATAGATACATCAAAAGCATCAAATTTTAATACTAATTTCAAATATTTCAGTTTCATCAAGTTTAGTCTTACCCATCTAAAGTTGAGCGCCTGAGAAAAGTTGACTGATTTTAGAAACAAGGGGGAAAGACCCCCTAAAAGCTATAGAACCTTAATGAAAATCACACCATCATATTCAGCGTATGAAAGAACCCTACTGTAGAGGTTTCAAGCACCTATCTACAAAAATGTGGAATTTTGCATTTTTTGCCAGAAGAAAGATCACGGATGCGTGTTTATTTATTGTTGTTTTTTTTTCCCCCAGGGGTGATCGTATCGACCCAGTGGTCCTAGAATATCGTGGGAGGGCTCATTCGAATGGAGATTAAAAGTTCTAGTGCCATTTTTAGGTGACCAAAAAAATCGAGGGCAACTAGGCCCCCTCACACGCTCAATTTTTTCCCCAAAGTCACCCGATCAAAATTTTGAGATAGCCATTTTGTTCAGCATGGTCGAATTATGATAACTATGTCTTTTAGGATGACTTAATCCCCCGAAGTCCTCGGGGGAGGGCTGAAAGTTATGAACTTTACCCAATGTTAACATATAGTATTGGTTATTGGGAAGTATACAGACGTTTTCAGGGGGGATTTTTCTGGTAGGTGGGGGGGAGGTCGGTCGTTATATGGGAGGATCTTTTAATGAAGGAAGTTTTCATGGGGGAAGGGACATTGCTATGAAGGGGGCGCCGGATTTCCAATCATTATTAAAGAAAAAGATCTGAAATTAAATAAAAAAAACAAGTTTTTCAACTGAAAGTAAGGAGCAAAATCAAAACTTAAAACAAACAGAAAATATTACGTATATGATTGGGTTCAACTCCTAGTCAATACCTCGCTCTTTAAGCAAAAGATTTTTTAGTACGTTCATAAGAGCTATTTATTCTAATTAACGGCCTTTGTGATTAAGCGGTCATTTTTAAATAATTGGAACAAAATTCGAACTTTACCTCAAAGAGCAAGGTATTGACTAGGGGGCAATATACGTATTAAAAATCTATGAATATAGAAGTTCGTTACGTAAGTTAATTCGTAAGTTACGCATATTTATTACTAATAAAAACGTTCGTAAATAAAATTAAACAAGTTTCGAGAAAGCCATTTAATTAAATAAAAAAAAAATTAATATGCACATTTTGTTTTAATTATTCATGTACGGTGAGCCAAAATCAAAACCTTCATTAATTCAAAAACGTTCAAAAATTAAATAAAAAAAAAGTCTTTTTAACTGAAAGTAAGGAACGACGTTAAAACTTAAAACGAACTGAAATTATTTCGTATATGAAAGAGGCTGTCCCCTCCTCAACGCCTCGCTCTTTACGTTAAAGTTTGACTTTCTCACAACTCTATTTTTTTTAAACAATAAAAAAATTTAGCGTAAAGAGCGAGGCGTTGAGGAGAGGACAGCTCCTTTCATATACGGAATAATTTCTGTTCGTTTTAAGTTTTATCGTCGTTCCTTACTTTCAGTTAAAAAACTTGTTTTTTTTTATTTAATAGGGTATAATGCGCAGGTCATCCCGCTTATTTTTAGATAGCTCCAATTATGTCATTGAAACCTAACAGGAGTTAACTTAAAGATTAACACATATTTTCAGATGAAAGTGAAAAACAACGCTGGAATTTAAACCAAACAGATATTATCCTATATGTGAAGTTCTGTCCCCCAATCATTACGCTAAAGTTTAACTTATACTTATTGCAAAGCATAATTAGCATCAAAAATATATTGAAATTTAAGTGGAAAGAGCGATTATCTCATATATATAGAATTTCTGTTCGTTTATGTTTTGACTTAAATCTTTACTTTTATTCGTAAATAAAATTTCTTATCAAACAGTTCGTGGTAAGTAAGGAGCGACCCGGCTCAATAGTAACCGAAACTCTAAAAAAACGGAATTTTGATACCAATAGATACATCAGAAGAATCACATTTTTATGCTGATTTCAAATATATAAGTTTCATCAAGTTTAATTTTACCCATCAAAAGTTAAACACCTGAGAAATTTACCCTTAATATTAAAAGATAGGAGAAACAATCCATAAACGTCATAGACCTCTAATGAAAATCACGCTATCGGTTTGAGCGTATCAGAGAACCCTACTTTAGTGGTTTCAAGCTCCTATCTGCAAAAATGTAGAATTTTGTATTTTTTTGTCAGAAGAAAGATCATGGATGCGTGTTAATTTGTTGTTTTTTTTTACCAGGGGTGATCGTATCGATCCAGTAGTCCTAGAATATCAGGAGAGGGCTCATTTGAACGGAAATTAAAAGTTCTAATGCCCTTTTCAAGCGATCAAAAAAATTGGAGGGCAACTTGGCCCCCTCCCACGCTCATTTTTTTCCCGAAGTCATCCAATCAAAATTTTGAGATAGCCATTTTGTTCAACATAGTCAAAAATCTAAATTAATATGTCTTTGACAATAACTTAATCCCCCACAGTTCCCGGGGGAAGGGCTGCAAGTTATAAGCTTTGCCCATTGTTTACATATAGTATTGGTTATTGGGAAGTATACAGGCGTTTTCGGGAGGATTTTTTTTTTTTGGTGTGGGGGGGGGGGGTTGGGAGTTGGGGTTACGGGAGAGGATCTTTCCATGGAGGATATTTCATTGGGGGAAGGGACATTTCCATGAAGGGGGGGCCAGATTTCCCAGCATTATTTAAAAAACGATCAGAAATGAAATTAAAAAAAAAAAAAAAATTTCAATGGAAAGTAAGGAGCAACAATAAAACTTAAAACGAACAGAATTTATTATGTCTATTTGAGGGTTCACCCCCTAGTCAATACCTCGCTCTTTACGCTAAAGTTTTTTTAGTAGGCTACTTTCAAAAGTGCTATCTCTTCTAATTAACCGGCCTTTGCGATTCAGGGGTTTGTGATTCGAACAAAATTCGAACTTTGGCGTAAAAAGCGAGATATTGACTAGGGAGCGAACTCCCTAATATACGTAGTAAAAACATACGAATATAGAAATTCGTTACGTAAGTTAATTCGTGAGTTGCGTCAGAACAAAATTTTGAGAAAGCCAATTAGCCAAAAAAAAGGAAAATTAATATGCGAATTTCGTTTTAATTATTCAAGTACGGTGAGCCAAAATCAAAGCTGCATTATTTCAAAAACGTTCAGAAATTAACTAAAAAAAACAAGTTTTTTTAAACTGAAAGTAAGGAGTGACATTAAAACTAAAAACGAACAGAAATTATTCCGTATATGAAAGGGACTGTCCCCTCCTCAACGCCTCGCTCTTAACGCTAAAGTTTTTATTGTTTTAAAAAATAAAGTTGTGAGAACGAGTCAAGCTTTAGCGTAAAAAGTGAGGTGTTGAGGAGGGGACAGCCCCTTCCATATACGGAATAATTTCTGTTTGTTTTAAGTTTTAATGTCGCTCCTTACTTTCAGTTAAAAAAAACTAGTTTTTTAGTTAATTTAAGTGAAAAGGTAGAGTTAATCTATTTGTAATGTTACGCTTTCTTCTACATTCTTTTATATTTCTTTCCTCCTCTTGTTTTATTATTTCGTTTTATCTTTTTTTAGCTTCCGTGCTTATTTTTTTAGGCATTGCTTCCACCTGGATTTTTTATTTATTTTATTATATTAATTATTGAGCTAGTTTAGTCGGCTTACAGAGTAATTTTTTTTTATCAAAAGTCATGTATTTTAACAGTTTTGAAAAGAGATACGAAATTTTACTAGCCGATAATTAGAGAGTAGGAATTTAGGAGGGAAGAACATAAGCTTTAAAATGTTCTTTTTTTGACACACTAATTTCATCATAACAAGATAAAGATGCGTGAATAATCGCTCCAGCTAGCAGAGACATTTTAATTATCAACAAAAAACAGTAATTTATTGTTTCCAAAGTTTCGGCTTGTCAAGACTTTTTGTCTTGTCTTATTTCCGTTCTCATTTGTTAAGGAGTAAACTAACCATTTTCTCCGCCTTGATGATCGACCTTCTGACCCCCAAAAAGAAGAAAATCCTCACAGGTGCTCCATTTTTTAAATATTGATTGGGATACAAGGAGTTTCTTTTCTGTTTTTGTCCAGCAGATAAACACAATCTATATCGTCCAGTGGTAGACTCCATAATATAATAGAAATATTAAAACTCGTATAAGAATAAAAGTAAACATTTAACGACATTCAGGAAATTCAGCTACACTAACTTTTTACTGTTATAAATCCCGCGTCTATATCTATACAGGTGACTGAAGCTTTGGTGATGTTGAATATATCATAACGTGAAAACTTGACGTAAAAATTTCATAAAATTGTATCATGGGTAGCAGCGAGACAGACTGGAAATTTACCCCCCCCCCTCTTCGTTGAAGACTCAAATATACAAAACATGCAAAATTCTATTATATTTGGAAAAAAAGTTCTATTATATTTGGAAAATGCAGAAAGTCCTATAATAATGAAGTATGAATTTCGAAAAAAGATGAAGTAAACACATTCTTACTATTGCTAGTTGAAAAACGAGACATCACCATAGGAAGTACACTTAAAATGTTGGCGATGAAAACAGCTTTCAGTATATTGTATAGGAGCTTGAAACATTTTTGAGAATGGTACTAGATTAAAAATTAAGAAATTTTACAATATTGTCTGGGCACAAAATCATCAACTAGAGTAATACTCCATCCCCTCAGCTAAAAAGGAGTGCGTTACCTTGACTATCCTTTTATATGGCAGTTCATTTTTTTTTCAAAATTCAGATTAGTTCGTTTGGACGAAGTGTCTAATACCATTACGACTGCCAAGTCAATAATTTAGAAAAAAATTAAATTATTTTTATTTTTTCTAAGGCAAGATTCCTTAGAAAAATGAATCGGGCTAGTAAAAAAAAAAAAAAAAAAAAAAAAAAAAAAAAAAAAAAAAAGTTCAGAAGGAGGGGGGGGTGTAGTACACACTTTTTTCTCACGAATGGGCAGCAGAGTTGAAGATTTAAGTTTTTTCTGGGAGGGGATTTATAATTTTTTGTTTATGGGTGAAGGGGGCCAAATTTTATTTTTCCGATCCACACAAACAAGTATACGGTACGGTTTTTTCCTTTCTATACGTGTCCTCCGACCGTCCCTTTGGCTAGTCTTGTATTTAATTCAGCTCAGGTACAAAATTTTGCTTAACTTCCCCTAAAACAAAACAGTTTTGTTATCTTTTAGTGTATTCTCCATCAACTCAACATTTAAATGCTGTTCCCAATGGAAAGAGCAATCACCCAAGTTAAAAAGACTCTTTACAAAGCTTTCATTAGTATGAACATTTTGATTGCTGAACCTTCTCTTTTAATGAGAAAATGTTAATAGATTTGTTATTAAATTAAAGCAATACAATCAAAGTTTAGTTTTTGCTTTGAAAATAGGCCTGGTAAAAAAAACATGATATTTCCAGGCTATGTTTCATTAAGGTTTTACGATGTGAAGTAACACTGATGACACTTTTTCTCGCGTAATTTTTTAGCATCTCTTACCCTCCCCCCTCCCCAGCAAGTAAACCTTTTTTTTGGGCTGGACCAACATGGCTGGGTAAAAACATCGGCAAATTACCTTTTTGGTCTGCCACTGAGTATAAGCGAAGTGACTGTACAGAATAAAAAAAAAAAAACTCTAGATGGTGATAGACATTCTATCACCAGAGGAAGCATAAAAGGTCAACACAAGTATTAAAAAAGACTTGTTCTAATTTCGCAACAATGGTCAATTCTCCTTGAATCTGCATTCTTTCCAAAAAAGGTGCTGCTGTCTTCAAGTCTACAAGCTAGTCATGAATGAGTAACTACCAATTCAACCAAGTCCTGTGCAATATCACCTCAGCTGTCAAACAAGACAGAAGACAGATAAATTTCTGAATATACTTCAAAACGAGTAATTGCGCATGTACTTCTTGATAAACAGTCAAGTATCACTGCACCGCTGGACACAAAAGATCAAGTTTTGTGGTAATAAGGAAATTGTTAGCTATATAGCGCATTTCTTCTGGAATCCAAAAAAGGAAACAGAGTCAATTGCAGTCGAAAAAAAAAAAAAAAATCAAACTTAACGAAAAGGTGATGAAGAAAGTACAAAAGTTCACAGCGGAGAATGAAAGACTAATGAGAACAAACGTAAATTTGTCTTAAAAAAAAAATTATACATAAACAAAAATGAATCATCCAGCGTTACCCAGGAAAGCGAAAGTTAATTACACAAAATAAGAGACAATATTATTTTTTCTATTTTTCTATCTCTTTTTTTTTAGTTTTGTTTAGCACTGGGCCACAGACGAAAAAGACTCACTTCTGCCAAAAGCGAACAAGAGATATTATATTTCATTCTTACCTCTTTTTAGTTTTGCCTTTTTAAATTTACTTATTTTTATTTTTCTACTTTTACTTGATTTTTAGCTAGATATAAATTTTAGTAAATTCAAATCTGACTTTTCTAGTTGAGCTGGGTGACACTGCACTGCTAGCCACAATGGTATTTTTTAGTTCCTATTAAACCCAAACCATGTTACGGTACTGAAGATTCACATTTTTCATATTTTCTATATTATTTTGTTCGGAAGCCTAACAGATAGAATGAAACTTACCATTTTGAAGAATAAATTAAAATGAACAACACAGACAGAATTATACTCAAATAAGATTGTTTAATAGATTAAAATCAAACAACAAAATGTTCTATCCCGAGAATACTGGTGGTGGATCGGGTCTTTCAAATTCACCCAATTCTTCGTCGTAGTACAAGTTCAATCGGTACGGTTTAAGAATCCAAGGGGCTATATTCTCGATAGCTGTTAACTGTACGCCCAAATCTTCTAAAGTTGGTAGCTCTCGGTCTATTACGTCTGACACGCAATCCTAAAAGAAGAAAACATATTTAGTGAAAATATTTTTTTAAACGAAGATATACATAGAAAAATAAAACAATAAAGTTAACAATAAAAATCTCCAAACAAAAACTTACAATTGTTTCTCGCTATCAGGAAAAGTTAAAATTTTAAGACTAGAATTGAAGGTGTGGGGCGGTCTTGATATTTGACAGAAATTCACAGAGGGCTTCTAGATCATTCCACACACTTCCATTTTTAGTTGTACAAATTTTTGTTTCCTGTTAAAAAGAAAAAGAAATTTTAGTTTTAGTACATTTGGAGATAATAAGTTAATTTTTTTTTATCTTCATTTGACTTGCTTTAGTCTTTGAAATTCTTATAAATATTTCTCGTATGCAATTGTCCTAATCGCTTTTTATTGTTAAGAAAAATAGTTTTTTTTTTAAAGAACACTTGAAGCACGAGAGCGCTTTATGCAAAATGTCGTTGAAACATTTTCAAATATTCAAACACTGAATCTTCAACACTACTCAATATTAAATAATAAAAACAAGCTTTTTTCAACTGAAAGTAAGGAGCAAACTTTAAAATTAAAACTAGAAACGTAATTATTCCGTAAATAAGGGGGTTGCACTCTCCTCAATGCCTCGTTCTTCACGCTAAAGTATTTTAGAACTTGTAAAAAAAATCTTCTTATTCTAATTAAACGGCCCATGTGTTTCAGGAGTCGTTCTCAAAGAATTGGGGCAAAAAGTCAAACTTTAAAATATTTGGAATGAGCATAAAAATTCGATTCTTTTAATGTATTGTTATCAAAACTCTGTATTTAGAGGTTCGGTTACTATTGAGCAACGTCACTCCTTACTTACAGTTCGCTGCCACGAACTGTTTGATTGACACAGGGCTCAGAGCATTAACACCATCACCTTGGTACAAGAAATTATTGAAATTCAGCTTTTTCTGTTGTTGATCTTGCAATGAGAAACTGTTAAAGCTGATTTATGTTTTAACTGAAAAAAAGCAAGGAAATCTATCTTAAAAATAGCTTCGTTAATGACATTTCCGCTGGGACTAATTATACTATCACTAAACAAAGAGCTGTTCAAAATATCGCACATGAGGCAAGTTGCATTATCCATTTTCAATTTCTTATGCTGTACTGAGTTGCAACAGGAATAGCAGGAAAGACTAGTAAACACATATCAGACTCCTAAGATACGTATGAGAAAGGAGGGCTTGAAAAAAAAAGAAAAAAAGAAAGAAAACATTTTTGAGCACTAACATACTGTATCAAATGTTTTTAAACGGTATGGTAACATTTTTAAACTCATTCAAAGATGAATACAAAATTTTAGTATTAAGAATTTTACTAAATGAATTTTAACAACATAAATTTTAGTATCAAAATATGACAGAACAAGTTATATTTGTATATATATATATATATATATATATATATATATATATATATATATATATATATATATATATATATATATATATATATAAAAGAAAACAAATAACAGGTAAAATAATAAGGAATTTCCAATACAGTGACATTTGTTCAAATTTTATATGAATATTTCGGCTCTACATCAAAGAGCTGTCCTCACCAAAATACTTATATAAATAAAATAAGAATTCCAATAAAATACAATCTTTGAAATTAAAAATTAAATCAGTCCCAGAATCATTACTTCAGCGAAGTTCAACCAGAAACTTGTTTTCATGTTGGAAAGGCAGTGTGATCGTCATTATAAAAAAAAGACAAAAAAAAAAAAAAAAGAACAAACCCTTTCCAATTTGTCCCAAGTCAATGATCCCATGGGAGTTCCTGGAAGTTTTTCAAAAAGCGAGACTCTTGCCATAAAGAGTGGATCAAAGCGCATATCATAACGAAGGTATCCCCATTTTTCATCTCTTCTCATCACACGAAAGAACCAGTCCACAAGATCAGATAGCAAGTAACGTTTCGGCCTAAAATTTAATTTGATTGAAAACAAAAATCTAAAAAAACGAAGAACACAGACCTCAGCTTTAATCCATTTGGCGCCGTTCTTGATGCGGATTTAAATAAAGAAAATAGAATATCAGCAAACTTTTGTCAGTATTGGTACTAAATCTTAAAAAGGTCAGTTAAATAGAGAAAAAACGTAATTGATTGCATAAAAAATTAGAATACACTAATCGTATAAGCAAAGCAGAGGATATCGAATCAGGGTTTATTTTGATATAAGATAACTATTAAATATAGATATATTAAATACATATATCGCTGAAGATTTGACTTATTATGTAATTCAACAATTCTTTTCCCGTTTCACTACATGTTTAATGCAACAAAGTCAAACATTCTGAGAAAATCAACCAATAGCATTAAACATCAGACTCTGATGCATCCATCACCTTGAATAGGAAACATAAAAGATGTGTATGAATGCACCTAACCGACGCCTTTGATTGCTAATTGGTCTGAACAATCATTTCAGCAATCTTCGAAATGTAGGTCAAGTATTGCCCCTTCCTCTAATTGCCTTCTTATAAATTGGCACAATGAGTAATTTTTAGCATTTCTTTATTCAACTCTGTTGAACAAAAAATACATTATGTACTACTTTTTGTAAATTTTGTTTTGGATATGTATTTCACTTAATTCTTCAAAAATGATTACTAATAAAAAGTTTGCAACTCCAATGTGCATATTTATTTTTAACAACACCAACATAGGACAATTTACTGTTTTTTTTTAACACAATGTCCTTTCAACGTAAAAAAGCACATCTTCAGCTAACCAACCAAACAACATACAACTCTTCCAATATTCCAAATTAGGACACAAAATGCAATTAATGAAATCCCCCCTAGTCTTCGTATGGACAGCATTAAACATTACTCTTCTCTAAAGAAATGTTCCAAGTTTACATACATGACAAACATGGTTACCACCAGGTCAAAATAAAAGTACAATAATATTTAGATTAATATTTAGGGGAAAATCATAAAATTCATATTTTGATTGTTAGTTGTTAGCAATAATCATAGTATATGCTTGCTTGCAGACTGGTTCCTCAAGACAAAAATGCCAAAGACTGATTTTGCCAAACCCATAAAATTAAATTTGTTGTAGACATTTAAAGCAGGTACTTACAAGCCCTAAGTACGAAAACACAAAATAGAGAGGAAAAACATATCACTTGTCAAAACCTTTCGCTGCATGTCGCAAAAACATTTAATTTTGCATAAAAAACACAAGTCCATAGTTTGAAGATGAATAAGATAAATGTAAGTTTCTTAGAATAAACTTACCCAACAGCTTGAATAATTTTCCCAGCAAAATCTGGATCTCTGATTGCATTGACTATTCCTTGAGCCAAGTCACTAACATAAACAGGCTGCTTAACTGTATATTCACCCTTTTTCCAGAGCGGTATAGCCTTGAATTGACGCCGAAAATTTGATGCATAATGTCTGCAAAATGATAAACTATCACAATCAATTGACAATCAAAATAAACAAATGAGGGAAGAGAATCATAACTTCGACAGGTGTGATTTTCATCTAGTATACAATTCACGCTCCGTACACAAATTGAGGGATCAATGGAGAAATTTATTATGAACGGTTATACAAAGAAAAACAGATGGAAAAATCCGGAAAAAAAGAACGATTCCAATAATTTCCGACGCCTAGACTGATTTTAAATGTCAGCAAAGAAAACGGGTGCAGAGTACGGGGCTGCAAGGGTTTTTGGAAATTTTACCTTATAGATTTTACAGTGGCGGTGCTATGAATATGATTCACTGAAAAAAAACTATGATTTTATGGCTTCCCTTCGTATGTCGAAAAGTGTTAAATTGTCAGAAAAAAAAACCCAAGCACTCTTTCTGTGGCTTTTGAATATTAAACAAATAAAATGTAACATTTTTGTTCTCATACATACTTCAATATATACAAAAGAAAAAGAAGAATACTATGACACAATGCGTTTACAAAAAGCAGACATGACTTTTGGCGACAATATTTTGCAAAATATTAAATTATTCTTCATTTGCACCATTTGGTCAGGATGGAACAACTACATACACAAATCTTGTTTCCCAAATTTTGCCAAAATTATTACGAGTGAGCTATGCACACGGCAACGAAGATATTTTCCTTTGATATTCTTAGATCATGTGTTTCTGTCATTGTCCGTTTTAGAAGACTATCCGTTCACCAAAGAATGAATAGGTTAAAAAAAAAGTTGGAGATATGGATCCGCCTTAAACTAGAGAATATCAGATGTGAATGTCCCCAAATTGCATCTAGCTGTCGTGCGACAGACACAACTAGGGCCGGATTTAAAGCTTGTACGCTTCTAGGCCCAAACGTTTTTGCCGCTCCGTATTCATACCATTGGAGGGAGGGTCAATTTTTCTTAAGAAAATAGTCTTTATGACGACAATTTTCATTTTATCGCAAAATAAGATCACTTCTAATAATAATTTGAGAACCAAATATCTGTACGTTGGGGGTATTAACTAAATTAAATAAACAAACAAGGTATTGGAAATAAGTTTAATCCATTGGTAGATAGCAACATATAAATACATGTGCGCCTATTTATCTTCAAAACTAATTGATAGTACCTTCCTCCTTGCTTTCGTTCGTGCGGATGTGTGCCTGATATCGTTGTACGGTATCTCTAGCGTCAGCCTTCCCTCAATAATGAGGAGGGATAATGATGTCAATCTGTTGTGGCTGATTGCGTAACTCTTCACCCAACAAAGGGTGGAGAAGGATCTTTCTCCTGTGCAGTTTGTGGCAGGCACACCTAGAACCAATCTTAAGGCAATGCCAATGTTTGGATAGATGTCAAATGCATCAAAATGACACAAAACCTTGCTAACAGCAGTTAGAGTCGTGCTATTTTTGTCCTTCATCAATATTTTGTACCAAGAAGTGGTTCAAATGTAAGCATTCATCTACACTAATCAAACAGTTCGTGGTAACGAACTGTAAGTAGGGAGACCCGGCTCAATAGTAACTAAAACTCTAAAAAACGGAATTTTGATACCAATAGACACATCAGATTTTATTAATCATATAGAATAGAATCAGATTTTTATGCTGATTTCAAATATATAAGTTTCGTCAAGTTTAGTCTTGATTCAGCGTATCAGAGAATCCTACTATAGAAGTTTCAAGCTCCTATCTGAAAAAAATGTGGAATTTTGTAATTTTTGCCAGAAGAAGATCACGGATGCGTGTTTATTTATTTATTTTTTTTTTTTTCCAAGGGTTATCGTATCGAACCAGTGGTCGTAGAATATCACGGGAGGGGTAATTCGAACGGAAATTAAAAGTTCTAGTGCCCCTTTTAAGAGACCAAAAAAAATGGAGGGCAACTAGGCCCCCTCCCACGCTCATTTTTTCCCAAAGTCATCCGATAAAAATTTTGAGATAGCCATTTTGTTTAACATAGTCGAAAAATACAATAACTATGTCTGTGAGGATGACTTAATCCCCCACAGTCCCCGGGGGAAGGTCTGCAAGTTATGAACTTTGCCAAATGTTTACATATATAGTATTGGTTATTGGGAAGTATACAGAAGTTTTCAGGGGGGATTTTTTTGGCAGTTGGGGGGGGGGGGGACAGGTGGGTCTGATGTTACGTGGAAGGATTTTTCCATGGAGGAAGTTTTCATGGGGGAAGGGACATTTCTATGAAGGGGGCACCAGATTTCCCAGCATTATTTAAAAAACAAGATCAGAAATTAAATAAAAATTTAAAACGAACAGAAATTAATACGTATATGTTTGGGTTCACCCCCTACTCATTACCTCGCTCTTTACGCTAAAGTTTTTTTTTGTACTTTCATCAGAGCTTGATTTACTTGACTTATCTCCCATCCGGCCTTTGTGGCTGTATTGGGGCTTCTTCTCTTCTCACTAGTCGTTGGATATGGCGAGGGTATTCGGTTCTATCTGGTGCAAGACGCAGGAGTTGGGTGAGGTTCTGGCCATTGAAGTTGTCGTACCATCTCTTGCGAGGTCGGCCACGAGGTCGTGTGCCATGTACACGTCCTTCAAACGTGATTTTGGGGAGTTGATTTGATGACATTCGTTGGATATGACCAAGCCAGCGGAGTTGCTGACTTCTAATTCGGTCCATGATAGTGTATGAGCAGTGGAGGAGTTTACGGAGGTCTTCATCGGATACTCGGTCGATGTAGGTGATCCCTGCTATGCGACGGAGACATTTTGTTTCAAATGCGGAGATTCGCCTTTCGTCATCAGCTTTGATTGACCATGTTTCACTTGCATACATAGCAATGGGGATTATGAGAGAGTTAAAGAGCCGGACCTTCAATCCAAATTGATGATAGGCTCTTGAAGCTGCTGGTTGCAAGGCCCAGTCTACACCTAATCAATTTTGAGCAATCGTTGTTAGAGGTTAAAAGAATGCCAAGGTAGAGAAAAGATTCTGCATTTCCAATTATTTAAAAAAAACGACCAGAAATTAAATAAAAATTTAAAACCAACAGAAATTAATACGTATATGACTGGGTTCACCCCCTACTCATTACCTCGATCTTTATGCTAAAGTTTTTTTTTGTACTTTCATCAGAGCTTGATTTACTTGACTTATCTCCCATCCGGCCTTTGTGGCTGGATTTGTGGATTTTGTGGCTGGCCTTTTTGGCTTTCGTCATCAGCTTTAACTGACCATGTTTCACTTGCATACATAACAATGGGGATTATGAGAGAGTTTAAGAGCCGGACATTCAATCCAAATTGATGATAGGCTCTTGAAGCTGCTGGTTGCAAGGCCCAGTCTACACCTAATCGATTTTGAGCAATCGTTGTTAGTGGTTAAAAGAATGCCAAGGTAGAGAAAAGATTCTGCATTTCAAATTATTTAAAAAAAACGACCAGAAATTAAATAAAAATTTAAAACGAACAGAAATTAATACGTATATGATTGGGTTCACCCCCTACTCATTACCTCGCTCTTTGCGCTAAAGTTTTTTTTTTGTACTTTCATCAGAGCTTGATTTACTTGACTTATCTCCCATCCGGCCTTTGTGGCTGTATTGGGGCTTCTTTTCTTCTCACTAGTCGTTGGATATGGCGATGGTATTGGGTTCTATCTGGTGCAAGACGCAGAAGTTGGGTGAGGTTCTGGTCATTGAAGTTGTCATACCATCTCTTGCCATGTCGGCCACAAGGTTGTGTGCCATGTACCTGTACCCTTCAAATGTTACTTTGGAAAGTTGATTTGATCGCATTTGTTGGATTTGACCGGGCCAGTGGAGTTTTTGACTTGTGATTTGGCCCAAGATAGTGTGTGCGCAGTGGAGGAGTGTGCAGACGTCTTCATTGGATACTCGGTCGATGTTGGTGATCCCTGCTATACGACGGAGATATTTAGTTTCAAATGCGGAGATTCACCTTTCGTCATCAGCTTTAATTGACCATGTTTCACTTGCATACATAACAGTGGGGATTGTGAGAGAGTTTAAGAGCCGGACATTCAATGATTTTGATATCATCCTATCATCCAAATTGATGATAGGCTCTTGAAGCTGCTGGTTGCAAGCCCCAGTCTACACCTAATCGATTTTGAGCAATCGTTGTTAGAGGTTAAAAGAATGCCAAGGTAGAGAAAAGATTCTGCATTTCCAATTTCCTCTCCTTTTATGGTTAGCTGTATGGCTCTGGGTGCAGAGTCTCTGGATACCCGCATGACTTTCGTTTTTGTTGTGTTGACAACCATCCCAAGAGCTTCGGTTGCTGACACTATCTCGTTTGTTTCTGTTTGGAGGAGATGTTCATGACTGTTAATTTTCACGATGTCGTCTGCGTACGCTAATTTGTCGACAAGTTTCCCTCCAATGGATGCACAGTCTGTGGTTTTAGCAAGTGATAAAGCTGCATTTAGAAACAGATTAGGGGATAGGAGGCAACCCTGAAGAACACCTGCTGACGTCTGGAACTTTTCTGTCTGAACCTGGCTACAGAACGTCAAATACATATCTCTGATCAACGTTACCATGCTTTTGGGGACTCCATAAAGCAGAATTATGTACCAAAGCCCAATGCGCCATATTAAATCGAAGCCCTGTTTAAAGTCAATAAAAAGTAAGAGCAATTCCTTCGCAATTTCTATGTTTTTCTCCATCAGTTGCCAGGTGGAAAATACATGATCTATAGTAGACCGATCTCTTCGGAAGCCGGTCTGATATTCCTCTAAAGTGAGGTCTGTCAGGGATTTTAGTCGGTCAAGTAGGATTTTCGTGAGGATCTTGGCCGGTTCGCTTGTCATGCTAATTGGTCTGTAGTTATTACAGTCACCTTTTTCACCCTTTTTGTAAAGGGGGACAATCATGGCTTTCGCCCAAGATCTGGGGAAGTGGCCTGTTTCCCAGATGCCTACCGTGACTTTATGATAGATGTCTACCAGTTCTTCTGGGCCCGACTTAATTAGCTCTGACTGTATGCCATCTGGGCCTGGAGCTTTATTTGTTTTCAGGGATTGTATAGCAGCAACTACCTCTTCTCGTAATGGTGGTGGACTTGGATCTACTGGGTACTCCGGTAGTTAAAAGGACAGTAGGATAGATGGTTCAGGGGTTATTGTGGGGTTCAGTTTCTGGCAAAAGTGTTCCTTCCAGCGTTCCCGCCTCTCCTCAGAATCAGTGATAAGTTGTCAATGCTTATCTAACAGGGTTGTTGCTGCCGTGGGTTTCATTTTCGACAGTTCCCGTACTTTTTTGTACATGTAATGGCTGTCATTTTTTTGAAAGCGTTTTCGCATTCATGGCACTTGTCGTTGACGTACTGGCGCAGAGCCCGCCGTATTTTTTTTCTCTACTAGATGTTTCAACCTCTTGTATTCACCCTGGCTTTGTCGGTCTTGTTTGTTGGCTTGAATACGTTTTTCAGCACAGATATCGATGATTTCGGGTGTGATCCATGGTTTATCCGAGTGGGACTGTACTCCTAAGATTTCATTAGCCGTTTCTCTGATGATTGAGGCGCTTTCATCCACCAGACGGTCGACTTCCTCAATGGTTGGGATTCCCGAGAGCTGGATGCTTGACAGCTTATTCGAGAGAGCAGTTTTATATTTGTTTCTTTATTCGTTTTTTTAGGAAATCGACACGGTATTTTGGGTTGCTTTTCTTGGGTGGTTGGGGTTTTCGGAGGCGCATACGGAGTTCTGACATGACTAGAACATGGTCTGAGTCAAAATCACCACCGGCCAAAGATACTGTATTCAGCACTGACGACTTCCAACGCTTGCGGACCAGTATGAGGTCAATCATATTTGAGGTTCGGCCGTCTGGGGATCTCCATGTAACCTTTCTGCGTTCTCTATGTCGAAACATTGTGTTGGTAATGAAAAGCTCGTTATCACGACAGAAATCTATGAGCATTTCCCCCCTAAGGTTTTGTCTCCCATGTCCGAACTTTCCCATTCCGTCTTCAAAACCTACATTTGATTGTCCGACGATAGCCTTAAAGTCTCCAATGACGAACAGAACATCCTTCTTGGGCCCCTGGTCTATGGTGTGTCGGAGCTGGGCGTAGAAGTCTTCTGCATCTTGGTCACTCCGGGAAGAGCCGGGGACATAAACTTGATGGAAATGTTAGCGATGGAACCTTAAAACGGGCGGTAATGATACGCTCTGAGAGTGGATTTATGGTAAGTAGAGATTTTTTAGCACGTTTTGAGAGTAGAAAGCCAACACCTTGACGGTGAACACTGTCGCTTTGTCCTGAGGTGATGAGGGTGTTCCCGTTTATGGTTTCTATTCCATTTAGAGGAAGATGGGTCTCTGATAATCCAATAATATCCCAATGGTAGCGGTCGATTTCATTTAAAATTAATTCTTTTTTTCCCAGTTTAGCAAGTGTTCGTATGTTTAACGTTCCAAGTGAAAGTGATGTCTTTGGGGTAAATATTGGTGTCTTCTCTGACTGGAGAGTCGTCAAATTGGTTAAATAATCGTCGGTTGCCCCAGACGCGGTAAATAAAACATTATCATTATCATCATCATCGTTATTATCATCAATAATATTATCATTTCTACTATTTATAACTCTAGATATCAGACCGTCGGTTGCCCCGGACGCGGTAGTACAGGTTCTTATTCTACTTTTTGCCATTTCATATAAAAGAGAAGGAGTCTCGTGGCATTTTTGTCAGGATAGCAGTATGCCATTCCTCTCTATCCTTAGCAGAGGCCATTGTCCATGGTTCTGGATCATCTACCTTCACAGTTGTCCCTCTAGAAAGGGATCCTCCCGTTCAGTGTTCTGCAGCAGCGAGCAATTTGACCCATTGCTGGGGGAAGGTTTGTAACCGCCGGGAGGTGTCCACAGGCCGGTGGGCTCTATACGGTGTAAATCTTAGGGGCCTTCCTCCTCCTACACCTGTATTTTATGACCCTGGGCTAGGGTGTCCCAGTTTCAATTATGGACCCCCAGAAACTAGGTCCCCCCTAGGTCCGCACCTCCTATGAAGGTATCCTACATATCTGTAGGACGTTCCCCTATCCGCCACCTGGGGACGCGCTGAGTGGCCTGGGGGAGGCCCCCTACTAAGAATATGACTCAGTAGGACTCAGAGCTATTTATTCTAAATAACAGGCTTTGTGATTAAGGTGTCATTCTTAAAGAATCGGAACAAAATTTGAACTTAACGCACAATTCCAGAAAACCTCTTCGATTTAACGCTGGTTAAGCGTAAAATCGTATACCTTAATATACGTAATAAAAATATACGAATGTAGAAGTTCGTTACGTAATTTAATTCGTAAGTTACTTCAGAAAAAAAATTCGAGGAAGTCATTCGAGCAATAGCCGGAAAATATCTAAATTGATCTCTTTGCAAAAGAGGGTAGCTTATGGCAATTCTGTCACTTGTCGAAAACCTGTCACAATATTCAGAGCGATATGTAATCTACCATAAAAGGACTTATGCTTCTTAGTTCAGCTTTGCCCATTTAGCGTCTGTTTTATTGAGCTATCGCTATTTTCACGATGTATCATGCATTGCCTCCATGAAGCAAATGTCGTAATAACGATCAATTACACATATTACGACAATTATTCAGTTCGTGTCATGTCGAGCTATCGTCGTCTCGATAGTGTGTTGTCTACTTGATACACATACACTATTTTTCGTTCATGGGCTGAAATCACAATTTTTTACGTTCATGCGATAAACTGGCGCAATATATTGCGCACAAATCGCAAGAATGGCATTCTCAAGCATTTCAGTGTTTCCAGTTATGTTGTCATTCTGTTCTTGAATAATTTTAAGACTGAGTCGCGGACTATTCATACTTTGGGTGAATTCGCAACGTCAAAGACAAAGGCTAGTTGTATTAGCAGTTTCATTTGCACAGTGAAAATGATTCTTGCTTGCATAGAATGATTCTTGCTTGCGTTCGTTTAGGTGAAAATTTTAGTTATAGTTAACTAGATTGGAATAAGCATTGTATTCATTTCAAAGTACGATTTATGTTTCTTGGAGTCTTAGACGTCGAGAACCGAAAAGACTGTGATGAAAAATATTTGCTGAAATTAACTTTCTACACTAAAAATGTGGAAAAATCAGGCTCTTCCGATATTCGGATTTTGTCAAGTTTTTCTTTTCGTCTCACACTTATTTTCTCTTTCTTACGCTAAGACGTTTCATTTATATTCTCTTACGTTTCAAGATGCGACTAAAGACACATTCAATAGCGAAGCAATGGATATACGATATCCAACGTTACTTCCTATGTCAACAATCTTTATCTCATCTGGTGATTTTTCTAGACTATTTATACAAGAAGGGATATGATCTAATACAAACCTAATGAAACGATCTTCAGAGCCAAAAACATCACTCGGTCGGAAGATAGTGGCATCTGGAAATTCTTCCCGAACTGCGAGCTCACCAGCCCATTTTGTAGCCAAAATTTTAGAGCCATTCTTTAAAATATGGCCCTAAAAAAATACATTAAAGAAAAAACTATAAACAAAATGGGTTAATACGGCCAAAATGCACATACTACGCTTTAAATGAGCAATTTTCTTGCAAATAGTTCAGCACACTACAACGTTTACCTTCTGATCTCAAAAAGAAAAACTCTCCCAATATACGTATTAGCCAAAAACCGGTTTCATTTTTACTGAGCATATGTCTAACATATACTTTGAAAGTAATTAAGGATAACTCAATTACCGGGCTTGCCATAATCAATACTTAGCTTTAGTAGATAGAGAAATAATTTCTGGATGTTTTGACTACAATCATCAAATATGCATTGAAATACTGTGCTGCAATGTTGACAGGGTAGGTCAAGCTTGATAAAGAGATAACACAAAAGTGGTCAGATCTCTACTTTCCTCAGAAATAACTTTAATTTGATATGTCATATAAACAGAAAAAAAGTAGAATGATCATTTTTGAACTAAAATTATAAAACAAACGCAATTTTTTTTACGTGCACAAAAGAATCACACAGACTATTACATGAAATATTTTTGTCATACGGAGAGCTGTATATGGATTATAAAATTATTCGGAAAAATAGCGTAATATATATTTGTCAGCAATTCTAAATCTATTAATCAAATTTAGGAGTATTAGAGCATGAATTACCAGTATTAGAGAGGGATTGTCTCCTATCAATAATCCCAGGCTGTAAATGTTGCTGCATCATTAGCAGTTTTGTGAACCCCTCTTCGTTTCAAGATTAAGATTCAAATCCCATATTTTTATTTGTCTTCCCAACATGTGAAAACATATCGATAAAAATGTCGTATCTTTTTTCCGAAAATCTTCAAGGCAGTCTTAAGGAAGGTTTTTTTTTTATCCGGCTGGTTTTCTTTACTTTCAATTTTTGCTTTACTATTCATTGGAAATCTTGTTCTATTTACACAATCTTCACATTCTTGTTTCGCTATATTCTTAATTTTACATCCATTTCTGACCTAAGATTTTTTATATAAGCCTAACAACTAAAAAGGAAGGATCACGCTTGCAGTAATATACAAAAGTAAGCACCTTCTATAGGCAATAGAAGCTTAAAGTGGTGAAAGTAAGATTGACAAATCTTCTTAAACGTTTTCCCCAAGATTTGCATCTCTTTTGTCGCTTAAGTCGTTGGTACGATAAATGGATTTCGCCTACACCATGTAGGCGCCATAGGAAGATAGTCTGATCATTATTAGCAGAAGATATGTGCTATTGTCACTATTTTTTATTCTGCACTGCGTTAAAAGGAATCCGTTTCCTTTTTTCTTCTTCTTTTTTTATCTGAAAAGACCGAGCAAGGAGGAATCTTTTTTAAGAAACATCGGGTACGACACAACGTTTGTTGAACTAAAGCGGGCAACATGCATTAATATAGAAAATAAATATATACCTCAGGTTCCTCAGTTGCGTTCATTGAGGAAACGTGGATCAGTTTTAAAACATCCATCTCCTTTGCGATTCGAGCGATACGAGCAGCACCATCTATATTAACATCATCAAATTTGAAATTTTTCGTTTCCCAGTCACGACCAACTAAGTTGACAACTGCAGTTGAATACTTCATCGCCTTTCTTAAGGATTCATCATCTCTCAGGTAGTAAGGAACAAAAAGGACTTGGCCCAAATCTCCAACCATCTTAAGCCTGAGCACATCATACTCATCACCTCGATTTGGTATAATTACCTTAGAAAAGAAAAAAACGCCAATGAGTCATAGGTCCCCAAAAACCAAACAACGGGGGAAGTTTAGAAGATTTTATAGAAGAAGAATAGAGTCCCAAATACTGAATAGTTTTGTTAGAATATGCATATCAAAAGATCATCTGTATAAAAATTGGGCCAGACAGTTATGTTAAAGACCATTATGATTCACGCCATTGAGTGCACATAGCCTACACTAACGAGCTTACTGTAAATGGCTCGAGTTAATCCCAAGCGAACTCGTAAAAGGACTAATATAGAAAAAAGTCTTACTTGCGTTAATTTAATAATAGTTTTCCAAAAAGGAATTCAAAGAAAAGCAGAACAAATATTAAAACCTAATACAAGCGGAAATAGTCATATAATAAGTTAAGCTTCAAACAAACGGACATTAGTATATAAAAAAAACAACAACTGAAACCTTAACTAAACAGAAATTAATTGAATAATCTCATCAAATTAAAGCAGTAATCAAAGTACAAATGACATTCTAGCTATTAGAAAGTTTGGGTGGGTGAAAGGCCTACTCTACCTGGCAGTGTTTTCTAATCATTCAAATTTAACTTGATTATTTAATTTAATCTGTTATTGGTTGCATTTATTTATTGATAGTAATAGTAATTTCTTTCAATTTTTAGACTTTCACTTACTTTGTTGGAAATAATTTTTTTGAAGCTGTTTTTTTTTTTTTTTAATTATTATCCGTCTGATTTGTACCTGAAATCGCTTTATTAAGAGTGATTGTGGAAACATTTATACAACTGATTAGTTTTCTGCTCAATAATTGCAATCAGAACTTTAAGCAAAGCCTGAATATACAGTAGAAATTTACAATCAGACGCAGTTGTCTGCATGGATTTTTTAATAATCTGTTTACAAAAATTAGGGAGAGTATTTCACTTCATATCGACTGATAATCTTTGTATGATTTTTGGTTATCTATGGGCCTGACGCGATCCTGACGCCATCTTGTGAGCCCCTTTGAATTATAACGGTACATTACTCCATATTTTCAGTAAAAGAATAATTTCATAATCTATTTTCTTCTGATCGATAATGTATTTAAATATTAGAATGTATAGGTCAATTATAAAAGTTATTTTTCATTTCCTAGTGTTTAAAAAAAAAATTTCTATTGAGATAAAAAATCCAATTACTAAAAATATATTAATTAAGAAACTGCGTGGTAGGCAGAGGAGTGGAGGGAGGAGGGTACGGACTTTCTTTTTGACACAACCTACCTCCATCTGCCCAACTTGGGCAAAGATGAAAGGAAGCGAAGCTGCTAATCCAATTGGGCAGTACTCTAGTGTGACAGAGAAATTAAAAACAAGACTTTTGTTTCAAGATAATGAAACTAAAGAGAGAAACTACGTGGTAGGCAGAGGAGTGGAGGAAGGAGGGCGCGGACTCTCTTTCTGACACAACTTACCTCCATCTGCTCAACTTGGGTCAAGGTGAAGGGAAGCGAAGCTGCTAATCCAATGGGCAGTACTCTAGTATGACAGAGAAATCAAAAACAAGACTTTTGTTTCAAGATAATGAAACTAAAGAGATCCCACCTGGAATTTTTTCAAGCAATTGTACAAGAGGTATATTAAAAGCAGGGATTCTATATTCAACCATCTAGAATTATATGGTACCTTTTTCGTGCTCCCCAGCTATTCTACTCGAGAAAGTTGATACAAGGTTTTTCTGATGGAAGTGAAGAGCCAAAATTAAACTTGAAACAAACAAAATTATTGCTTCGTATCAAATTCAACTTATATCTGCATTACTGGTTCAAATAAACACATTCCTAATATTTCTCTAAAACAGTAAAATTTTGACAAACTAGCACTTTGTCGAAAACACAAAATCGACACACAGGCTATTAACAGTCTTTCGCCGGCCAGGAAGTCAGAAAATTTTAGAATGCAATTTTAACTCTCTCAAAACTTTAAGTAGGATCAATTTTCAATAAAGCTTTATTTTTTAGAATTTTACGAATTTAGGGAAATATTACGAGTCGGTTTATTTGAACCAATATTGTAGATACATGTTGCTTAAACTGCAAAGCAATAATTTTGTTTGTTTTAAGTTCCACTTTTGCTCTTTACTTTCATCAGAAAAACTTTGTGTTTTGCAATTAATAAATACTCTATTACAACTTGTTTAACTAGTAGCTAGTTAAGTTAAGTTTCTTCTAGTAGAAAGAAATTATTTTTCATTTCCCAGTACATGTTGTGATGAAACTTTTCGATTTTATTAGTTTATTTTTTTCTAGTACATTTTTTATTGGTCCTCGGAAATCGACTTAAACTAATCTTTTATTGAATGACACTGGGCTTACTGCAGTTAAAAAGAGAAGAGCTTTCCTGATGATAGACATTTCGCAGATATAGAATGCAACGATTCATATTGATTACATGTATTGCTAAAGGACCTGTCCACTTTCAGAAGGTTGGCTTGCAAAGTCACAAATATCCGAATGAATTTTCCAGTTCCTACTCTTTCTGTTTCTCCCACCTACCCAACTAGGGCTTGGCACCTTCCCAAATTCATACACAGCTTGTCCCCATCACAAAAGAACTTAAAACCCTCCAATATGCAAAGAATAAGTTTGCCCAACTTTAGACTCCACTAAATAAGGACCCCTTTCCTATTTTTGTCCATGGAAAAAAATAGATAAAAGGATCACTTCTAGGGCTTGTTTTCCCTCCCTGCGCATAGTTGTCAGAGAAAGACTTTATGGTAGCGTTAAGTATAATGCTTGCAAAAAGTAATGTTATAAATATGGTCGTGATTACATTACAAAGGCCAACCATCTGGCCCAAGCACCCAAAAGCTTATTATCTATTCTGATCCAGAATCTAGTTTTGAACTTCTAGCTTTTGGTCTCCAAAATACGTCTATTTATGCTTAGCATACTTTACAACAGACGAACTTCTCCTGGGTTCAAAAGATATCTGCAACACATTTCAAGTCATGCAGATACCTTTGGCAGTCACCAAACCAATGGATTTACAAAAGATGCACTCAAGTATGATCATCGAAGTAGGGGCCATCCTGTAGAGAAACCTTACTTACTAGAGCAGCTTTGGAGACGACTATACTGAGAAACTCCTCCAAAATTGTCTAGCTTTCCCTCCAAGACCCATTCTCAAAGGTGCCATAGGAAATTCCTAGCATTTTAGTTCTAAATCCTCAACTCCACGGATATTCGTTCCTCCTCTCCATCCTACAGATTATGTAAGTTGACCAGCAAAATTATTGATCACTGCCAATTTAAGTGCACAGCATTTTTAAAACAGCAGAAAGAGACCAACTGTTGCCTTTATACTGCCTCAAGTTTCATACGTTAACACCTCAAAACAAAAGCCTGATGGATCAGACTCTGAAATATTATGAAACAGGGCAATTTAAGTCTGATATTTGAAAACCAAAAGCCAAAAGGACTATCACAAATTCTCTATTGCTATAGTTAAACACCACACTGGTACTTCATTGCATTAAGAGCAGGGAAATGAGAAAAGAGCTAAATAGTATATACTTGAAAGCACATAAACCTCACCAGAAGACACAAATTTTTTAAGAATTGGATTAAAATTGTGCTAGGTGGATGAAACTTTCAGAAATGGATCAGATCCAAATTATTGATAAGGTCTGAGAATTTTTTTTTCAGCCTCATACCTTGATCCCTCTTTACTTGTAAAGTTCGAAAGATTTTAGGAAATTGGTTCAAACTTTGAAAAACAAATCAAATTTTGCTTATAACCCACCTAAAATCCATGAAACCATTTTGCATAGGTCTACAGCCTTAGAGAAGCACACTCTTTAGCAAAAAAAAAAAATTGGGTGGCGAAAATAACAGAGATCAGACCCTAATAACTTAAAATACACTTAAAGTGAGATTTCTGGTATGGTAAGAATGCTGTAAGTTTAAGAGTTAAATATTTTGGTTAAACTTCAGGAAAATTTTAGCAATAAAGGATATTTAATAAGTTGATAATGATTTACAGTTTCTCAAATGCCTCCCCCCCCCAAAAAAAAAACAAATATTCATCAATCATAGTTTTAATAAATACCTGACAACCAATTTTACCAAGCTTGTTACAAAGATATTTTCCAATAAATCCAGTTGCACCAAAAACAGTAACTACATCCCCACTAAAGCTGGATCTTCCACCTGTCCCTCTCTTCAATGATGTCAGTCTTGGATCTTTCAATGGTCTATATTCTGTTGAGAAGGAACATGACGACTGGATGAAAGGAAAGCAAAGTTGGCTAGAGGGCTCTTTAACTGAAAAGAGTATAAATACAGTAATATAACATACGTGTAGCCGGAGAGGGGGCATTTAATCTAGAGATAAACATTTCATCCACAAGGACAAAGCAATTGTATATGATATAACAGTATAACAATTTTCAAATCTTTTTCGTTAGGAACTTTTGCTGTAGGCCATTCAGGATTCATTCCTGAAAGTTTAATTTACCAAAGTCAGCTATTCTTCTAAGATGTCAACACATGAGCTCATTATCTGGGTCAGTGAATCTCAATCTTCCCTTTTTGAAACTGTCTTTAAATATTTATAAGATGTTTACAACCCACCTTCTTATCCGCAAAACTTGACAAAAAAAAAAACATAAAATATTTCACAGGAGTTATTTGAGGACCTGCCTCGCCAAATTCTTCTGGCTGAGCCTTTCACCTACTGGAATAGATTTTGGCTGGGATAAAAGATAAGAGATGGATCCTAACCTGGTCAAATCAAATCCCAAACTTATTGGGAGCGTAAGGAAATTCAGTCACAGACGGTCAACTCAGTGACTCCCATTTGTGGAGCAGCTGGCTGTAAATCATTCAGCAGGAACCAAACAAATCTTCCCAATCCTTGATGCCGGGCTAGGAATACACTACTACTAATTATCATTATTATTTATTTCTAACCCACACTATACAGAGGAACAATATGTGGAGTATCACAAAGAAAAACACATAAAAATGCAGCGCAAATCAATATAGAAATCAAAGAATATCAGTTACAGAGTAACACATAAAATTTAAAAGAGACTAAAACAAAAGAGAAATAACATAAAAGGAGGGAAAAAAAACTCACAACTTGCAGAATCTAATAAGCAGTAACATACAGAGATATGGACATAAGCTGTCATTATTGTTATCATTATTTGATTGTTACTCACTACAATACTAAAAAATGTGGAGTGACCAAAGAGAGAAAAACAAACAAGCAAATTAAGGAAAAATAACTTACGAGGGAAAAAACCTGATAAGTTGATGGTGCGGAGAAAAACGGATACAAGCGATATTTGAAAGCTTTCTGTGTAGTGCTTCCAGTTTTACAGTAATATCAGGAACAAGAGATGTATTAATAATTACCCGGTTTTTAGTCCAAGGTGGAAGAAACAACAAAGATTTACAAAATCTAAAATAATTAATCTGGATTCTTTTTAACTCATTTTTCTTAAGAAGGGGAAAAATTCCAGAAGCAAATAGAATTGAATGGTCACAAAAAGAGTAGAGCTTGAACAACGCGAGTTTATTATATTTACCTCTATTAGCAACAATCTTAGCATGTCCTAATTGAATTTTCATATTAATATCTGAGACTGTGCGCTGGCGCAAGCTCAGAAGACTATAATAGAAATACCGAGCCATCGAAGAGAATCTACGAGAGGGATAGTAAAGCCACTACAACGAAGGGGAGTACTAGAATTTCTGTTAAAAGAAAGAAATTTACATTTATCTACATTAAGAGAAAGGCCTATATCTGAAAAAGAAGTAGCAACGCGAGAAACCATGTTAGGTAGACCAGTTGTAGTACGGTTTATAAGAAGCAGGTCATCAGCATAGGTAAGGAATGAAACATCACAAAAACCAGAAAGATAGGTAGCCGATATCTTTGCCAAGACTCCTGAAATACATAATTTCTATTGGGTCCGAGATAAAACTCAACTTTGCCTTAAACCTCTTTTCACTTTATTTTCACTTTTTTTCACTTAATTGCTTCAACTACGAATGAAAGAGAAATGGGAATACAAAGACGCTGAGGTAGGGGGGGGGGGGGGTACTAAAAATGACAGAAAGAGAATGAGTATACAAAGAATGCACACGGTAATTAACATTAGAAAAATAGACGAATAATAGTCATACCAAGCAGATGTAGAAAGACAATCACTACTTGGCATATCACTTCTAATCGACTCAGAATTAATAACTTTTCGCCATTCTCTCTTTGACACTGGAAAATCCATACCACGATAACCCATTGACTTAAGATATTTTTTTATATTCACTGCGCGTCTTAAGCTCAAGGTCAGATATTCCACAAGGCGGTCTATCACATTCATTCCACAGTTTTAAACAAAGTTATGCTTTATTTTTCAAAGTTTTTAAATTAGGATCTAAAGACCAAATTGGTTTTTGTGTACCACATCTAACACCTTGCAGCGGCACTGCAACTGCCTCGGCATCTTTTATACAATTAATTATTTGATTATAAAAGCAATCCAGGTCCTTTTTGCAATTCACTGGTATAGATCACTGGAGCAGATGATAGGGAACTCGTATAGCAGACAGCATGTTTGTTAGTGTAAAGATATAGAGAGGGACATCAGCTTTCTTCCAATTACTTTTTTCAAACCATTTTGAAGACTGAGGTACTTTACGAATACTTGCAAGGTTTATATTAGGTGCAAGAGTCAATGAAATAGGGAGATGGTCTAAGTCTTGTTCTTCAGCATGTACAAACACTATTGATGTACTAATACTAGGAGAGCAAATAATCTGATCAATATTGCTCTTACTGCCTGAATGGTGAATGTAAGAAAAGGGATGAGTTTTGGGTATAATATGATAAGATGGAAGGCAATCTTACAACGAATCACTTCTCACTGACGAATGATTTACATCCGTATTGAGGTCACCAATGATTATATAATCTAGAGAAATAGGAAGAATTTTTTCCACTAAAAACTTCAACGTGTTGCAAGCTTTAGAATATCTAGTCATCGATCTGGCAGAACGATCATCATAAGGCAGATAAGAATTAACGAAAACTGTAGTGCCCATACGAACAAACAAAAAAAAACCTCATCCGAGTAAAAAGTCACCGGCGAAACCAAATTCGGATTGCGCTTAAAAACACAAACTAGCCCACCGGATGGGCGGCCTCTTGTGGCTTTGGCAGTAGTAAAAACACAACATGATGAGGGCTCCAACGCAAAAGGTTAATGCTAAAGTCTGTAAGAAGATGCTCCAGTAGACAGACGAAATCAAAATCATTGTAGAGCTCATCAATAACGAAGTCCTTATTCTTTGTACCATTAATATTAAACGATATTATTGAAAACTCCGAAATCATTGCGAAATGGGAGAGCGCAACATTAGTTCCTTAGATACTGGGCAGGAAAGACTATAAGAAGCAAGATTTGTACCACAGTTAGCACACTTGGGAACAGCGCTACAAGGACTATCCTTAGTAGAAAAATGTGGCCCAGCACATCTGGCATATTGCTGGTGCAAGCACTTTGAAAGTGATCGTATGACCGGCACTTGAAGCAGCATTTAGATATTTCCTTATATTCGTGAATTCGAAAAAATTCATATCCAACTTTAATTATTTCTTTGAAAAACGCGGACTGAGTGAACGAGTCCTCAAATTCAAGCTTGACTGACATAGTCTGGCCCAATCGATTGCACTTTTTATACCTTGCAGTCTATTAATAACTGAAAGGTCGACATCAACTGGGAAACCTCTGAGAATCCCAAAAAAGTGCTTGGATCGTACTTTAACTGTTGCTCCGGTAATAAAGTTCTAAACTGATGTACAAAAATCTTCAGTTGCAGATTTACAACATTGACATACCATCTGTCATTAACATGTTTCACGCTACAAACTAATTCATGCCCAGCTATTTGATCGAGAACAGATTTGCGTTTAATCAGATCAGACAGATCTGAAGGCACTTTAGAGACAATAACTGTCGCATGAGTGTCAATTGCTGGGGTAGGTTTGGGTAGTTGAGGAAAATTAAACTGATGATTGTCAAGCTTCCCTGACATTTCAACAACCACTTGTTGCAGCTCATTAAACTTAGAGAGTAAAGAAGCATAAGCAGTGGCAGGGAGACATGGCACCTCAGTAGGTCGCTTTATCACAAACATACAAAAGTGTCGCTACTGTCAATACATCTTAACAGAGAAATAATGTCACTAAAATAACTAGAAAGGACATTGTTCCCCTTACGCAATGACAAAATGCTATTTATGTTTGGTAAAAAAAAAAACAACAACAGACTAATACAATAAAATTCAATCCAGTGGTATTGACTTAGTATAAAACAAATTGTTTCGCACATTTTTCTTTCTGGCTGCTTTGCATGGTAGGGATGGCAGTAGAAACTTAAGAGGGCTGTAGAAACTTAGTGCACAATTTATAATTATACAATTGGAAATTGAAAGCTCAAGTGTCCTCTTTGAGAGCCGAAAAAATGATTGGAGGGGAAATCAGCCCCTCCTCTGTCCTATTTTGCACCCATAGCTCCCCATCAAAATTTCAAGATACCATTTCCCTCTAAATAGTTTGAAGGTTTGAAAAGTGTACCTCCAAGGATGACAAGACCCACATACAATTTTTTGCACTTGACAAAGGTGTGGAAATTTTTATTCAGTACTAACTATTAATGCGATGAGAGAACTTGTATCTGCTCAGCAAGAGCTATAATTTTTGTTTGAGCTTTGTGAAGGCCAGTCTTATGGTATTTTGACCACCAGCTTATTTATGACTTTTGTCTTTATTTGCCAAGAGCTAAAATCAACTTTCACACAGCTAAGTAGAAACAAAAGGTACCAATTTTAAGACAAAAGAAGCATGGAATCTTTAGGATATGAATGATGCAATGCACACCAAAATCGAGACAACAATTTTTTTAAGAACAAAAAATTGCTGAGGACTTATTACCATGCAGTTTTAAATCTAGCTAATTTAGCTGATCCCGATATCAGATATACAAGCTTCTCTTTGGATCCAGGTCTCAGCATGAAAATGCTTCATAAGCTAATGTTTCCCTTTCATTTTCAACAACTGTTTTAATTTTATTTTTTAAGTCAAAGACTATGCTGATAACATTTCCTTTTGATAATCAGCAAACTGCCATGTAGAAAAGAAGAACTTTACAATCAGAGTTTATGTTGTTGCATAGTTCTGTGAACAGATAAGTATCAAGAGTACTAGATTTGGTAAATATCTATATTAATAGAATATTCAGACAGCTAAGAAACAAAGCTGCTCCTAGAATCAGAATTTCCTCCTGAATCCAAATACGGTATGACATTTGTTTCTATTGCAATTTCAATTTTAACCTAACCAAATCTATCCTTTCTAACCTTGCCCAAATATATAGTCCATTTTATGTATTTCTCATGCATTCATTGATTCATCCGGTTGACATGTAACCCGGTTTTAACAAGATTTATGCTAACACAGGTATATAGGCCATATCTAAAATAAGAGAAAAAGGTGTCATCTTTTAGGGTCTGTAAAGGGCTTAAAATTAAATTTGCGACGGAAACAAATGTCGTATTTGGTTTCAGGATGAAAATCTGATTCTAGAGGTATGTTTTTTTTTCTTAACTATCTGAATACTCTGTTAATATAAATACAATTGACTCTTGATAACTCGAACCTCAACAACTCAAAATCCTTGATATCTCGAATTATTTTCGATCCCCTTGAAAAAACCTGTCCAAGTAAAAAAAAACAAGCATAACTCAAAATAATTTTGCAGTTATATTTTACCTCTGTAAGCTGAAGCGACCTGAAAATTACCTCAATAACGGGATTCAATAGATAAGTCAAATTTAATATCACTTTACCTCCATAAGTCAAAGTTTACCTTTGTTTCTTGAAGTTTGGGGGCTCAATCATTATAGAAAAGGCTGAGCACTTTGCCAAATCCCTAGGAAACTATAATTTTTAGACAAGTAGTGGTTAGTTTGAGAATTTTAAAAAGAGGCACAATGTTATGTTTAAGAAGGTTTGTTGTGATGTGTGATGATGGAATAGCTTGTTAAAAAATATTTTGAAGGAATGCCACCCAAAAAATGAAAAATGTCATGGTGGCAAACACAGCAAAGAAAAGGTTACAATTTTATAAGCAACTAATATGGCAGGATCAACCAAGTTAAACACTCTTCAGTATTGGTTAAGAAAACAATCCTAGATGTTTTAAAGAATTAAAGTCTCAGCCTGTTGAATACATGTCAAATAAAAGGACGTGGGTGAATAATGAAGTATTTTCCTCACGGCTGACTGAATTAGATAAATCTAAGGGCAAAACAGACATAAAACTTTGTTCTTTGTGGAAAATTGCACTGTACACATTTTCAGGTGTCCTTTTCAGGAGCTAAAATTGAGTGGAGGGTAACCTGCCTTCTACCCCTGCCCTTGCCTGCCCCTCTGTCCTGATAACTCCCAAATAATGATATTGTATCAACACTTTTATATTGTAATTCTGCTCCAAAACGTTATAAGTTCTAATAAGCATTTCTCTAAGGTGAAATTTAAATGGATTAATGTGAAATTTTTGCTGGCCAGCACAACATTGCAATTTCAGCCCCTAGATGCAGAAATAATAAAAACTTCAAGGTAATCTACAGATTTGTATTGGTCATAAAATGTATTTCTGACATTGATGATGGAAAGGTGTGCAATACCAACCACTGAGAGGTCATGAGATTCATCAACAAATATTGAGACAACATAACAAGCAAAACAATAGCCACTGCTTTAAGTTGTATGGATTTGAACTGCCAGAAAATCAAGCTGCAACCAAAAATGGGCCACAAATGGATCAAGCGGAAGTGCAACTTAAAATAGAACTACCAAACGTTAACATCAAGGCTGAGTTGAATGAGGTGAGAATGCATCTGCCACCAGACAAGATACCAGCATTTGAAGAATTTACACTTATTGATAGGGGCGTAGCATTTAGTCCCCAAAGCCGCACTGAAAACCAGTGGCGTGCCGCCAAAAATCTTTCAGTGTGCCAATACTGCTGGAAATTTCAAGCGCCGAACTATTTTCTGAGATTACTGAGTGGCAAATATAATATAAAATCTACTACTTAATGGTACATCCAAAATTTTTTGGATCCTCTCAAAATGTTTTTGAATCTACTTGTCAACTATGGACTTTAGATTATCATTCACTCGTTTCTGTCCTTTTTGGTACAATGTAATATTTTCTAAATAAAATGTGTTTCAACTAGCCAGGATATTCCCCAAATACCTTATGTATAAATGCTTTACCATATGCAAAAAGGCAGCTATTCTACAAAAGCCTAAAAACAAGGTGGAAAATTTTATTGGTTGGGAAACCTGACCTTGTTCTAGATGATGAGGAATGAGAACTGATGCGTGGCCTTTGATCTCTACTATAAATTTTTTCTACTACAATTGAGGCTATTGAGGGAGAATTCTTTCCCACCCTAAATGTTGCTCTATTCTTTCAGGGCCTCCTAAAAGGACACCTTGAGGATCCACTAGTAGCTGTATTTCGCTTCTGAGAGAAAAGATTAGAAACAAGTATGACTTTTGCTTCCAAAGAGATGATCTCATGGTCTGCCTGCACTTTTGGACTGTGAAACATTCAAGATAAATGAAACTGATGAGCATCTGAACCTTCTTGATGGTTAACTGACAAGAAGAGAATTCTTGTTCAAAATGGTTAAGACTTAAATGTTGGAGATTGACATAAGGTCAATCATACCTCCTGTGAACAGAATTTGTTCAATCAACACTCCAGGTCCCTCCCCTTCAACGTGTGGTGAACATTTTAGTGCATTAGAAATTCTTTTGTACAAAGAGGGGAGGGCCCTCAAAAAAACTAAAGAGGAGACTGTAACCTCTGGTGCCGTCAGTAGATCAGCTACCCCAATCAGTTGTGTGAATATGGCTAGTGGCTTTTCTCAGAAGAGCAGCAACCCTAAATCTCTTCATGATCATACATCAAAAAAAGGAGGCTGCTCAATCAGATAATGTGTCAGAGCAATGATGCAGAACAGGACAAAAATGATGATGTGATTTGGTGTCATGTAGATTTATATCTGGGCTTGGCAGCCCATGTCAGGAGACATGCCAAAAGATCCTCTCCCAGTTAATGCAATCAATCCAACCATTGCCTTCTGGAAAAGATATTCTACTCAGCTGCCATAGATTGCAGCTTTGGTAAAAAAAGTTCTATTGTTACCAGTAACAAGTGCTGCAGCAGAATACATGAAAACTACATTTTCATACATGATAACTATGGCTTTAAAGGATAGTGCTTGAGTTTATTTCTAGCTAAGTGTTTTGAATTTTTAATTCTGGCTCCTTAAACTGCCTGAGAATTGACCAAACAGGGAATCTCAAACTTAGTTCAAATTAAACTCAAAAATTTAAAGCCATAATTAAAAATTTAATAATACATAATGCTTTTCTTTATAAGATTTTGCCTCTTTATATAAAAGCCTTTCTGCGCAAGATGTTGCTTCTTTTTCTTCTAATACCTGAGAACAAACTGTTCTTAAGGAATTACATGCTAAGTTTTCTGAAAATTGGCTATGTAAAAAAAAAAAATAATTAAATAATCTAATAATAAAATATATACTAAAGTAAAACTTCAATTGTTTGCCTGGGCGCCCATAGACTGAAATTTACCTGGTCTAATCGGCGCTTCCATTGCTGTATAATTGAAATCTCAAGACAAAATACCTTAGGCAGCGCGATAGCGCTGCCTAAGTAAAGAGCGATGTGGGCACAATATATTGTTCTTTTTATACCAGGGCACTTCTTATAGAAAAAAATTTCATAAGAACTTTAAAAGAACTCATGACGAGGAACCAGCTCCCCATCCCCCATGTCAATCACCAACTCCCCCACTCCCCTCCCCCCACTTAGGCCGCGCTATAGTGCTGCCTAAGTAAAGAGCAATGTGGGCACAATATATTGTTCTTTTTAGACCAGGGCACTTCTTATAGAAAAAGAATGTCAAAGGAACTTCAAAAGAGCTCAAGAAGGGGATCCACCTCCCCCTCCCTCACGTCAATCACTTCCTCAAACACATCCAATCAAAATTTTAAAGATAGCCATTTTGTTCAGTTTAGTTTTAAGGTCCAGAAATTATGACTTCGAGAATGACAACCCCCCCCCCCAAAAAAAAACCTCAGGGCAAGGGTTGTAAGTTATGCCCTGTGGGGATATAAGGTTTTTCAAAGGAAGGGTGGTTGTATAGACCTCACAGGGGGCTGATTTGATTGGTAATCAGAAGTTCTACTGGCCTTTTTAACAGTCAAAAGGGATTGGAAGTCATGCAGCCCCTCCCCATACACCAATAATTTCCCTAAACGGATTCAATCATAATTTTTTAGATATCCATTTTGTTTAATGCAGTTGAAAGGTACAGAAATTATGTCTTTGAAGATACCCCCCCCCCTATAGCCCTCAGGTCAAGGATTGTAAGTTATGCCCGGGGTCATATAAGGTTTTTATAGAAATGGTGGTCATATACACTTCAAAGAGGGCTCATTGGATTGGTAATCAGAAGTTATAGTGCTATTTTTAAGAGTCAATATGATCAGAAGGTAAATAGCTCCCCCCCCCCACACACACACGTGCCATATTTTCCAGATACACACCTGATAGAAATGTTAAGATGGCCATTTGTTGTTGTAAAAATTTTGAAAAGGGCTTAGTTGGTTGGTAATTGAAAGGGCAAGTGCCTTCTTCAATAGTCAAAAGTGATTGGAGGGCAACCAACCCCCACGTCAATCATTTCCCCAAACACTTCCAGTCAAAATTTCGAGATAGTTATTTTTTTGATGCAGTTTAAAAGTCCAGAAATTATGTCTTTGAGGATGAGCCCCCTAACAGTTCTCAGGGTAAGGGTTATAAAGTATGCCCTGAGGGCATTTAAGGTTTTTATGGAAACGGTGGTCGTATAAATTTACGAGGGGGCTCATTGGATTGGAAATCGGAAGTTTAAGAGCCATTTTTAGTAGTGAAATTTATTGGAGGGCCGCTATACCCCCCCCTCCACGTTATATTTTCCCCCAATGCATGCGATAGAAATTTTAAGATAGCCATTTGTTCAAAAATAGTCCAAACATCTCATAACACGGCCTTTGGGGTTGACACAACCCCCCAAAGTATGGAGATAAGGGTTTTAAGTTATGCCCTGGTGTATGTAAGGTTTTTATGAAGAAGTGGTCTTGTGAACTTTAGAGGAGGCTCATTTGATTGGAAATGCATACTTCTAGTTTCATTTTAAGAGTAAAGCGCGATGGAGAGAAAATAGCCCCCCTCTCCCCCTTATACCATCTTTTCCCCAAACACATTTGATTGAAATTGTGAGACAGCCATTTTGTAGCCAATAGTCCAAGAGAATATAACAATGTCTTCAGTAATCAAATATAAGAAATATATAGGCAGACATTGAACTAAACCAAAAAAAAACTATGAGCATGTGAACTTTCAAAAAGGTGACAAAGCAATATCTCAAGAACAATTTATATTATTAATTTAGATCTTTAAGAGTAAGTTGTGGGGATTTTGAACAAGCCAGAAGGCACTACGTGTATACTTTTAGTACTACAACTACAGTTACTGTAACTGATGATGCTTAGAGTATTAAGGAGAACAACTTCTAGGAAGTGTTTAGGGGGCGTTTCAATTAAACAAAAAAACTATATACATGCAGGTTTTCAAAAAGACATATAAGCAATATCATAGGCAGCACCACTCTATAATAGCGAGAAATATCATTGAAATATTTAAAGAAGCTAAATCGATTTAAAATTAAAAGTTCTAGTGTCCCTTCTAACAGTAAAAAGAAATTGGAGGCCAATCAGCCCATCTCTCAAGTCGATATATTTCCCAAATACATCCAGTCAAAATTTTGAGACATCTATTTTGTTCAATATAGTAGAACGGTCCAGCAACCATATCTTTAGGGATATTGAGCATGTCAAACATCCACAATTATGCCAAACTATGGATTATTATAGGAAAAAAAAGATATAAAATATTTTTTTTTTCATGAAAATGACTTTGTCAATAAAAAACGAACAGAAATTCATCTAAAAAAAACTTTTTCCACAAAACAAGCTTTTCAAAGAAAAGTAAAGAGCTCCATTAAGCCAAAAATGGACAAAAATGAAGTCAAGTAATCATCCAAGCATAAAACTACCACAAATCACTATCAATAAATAAATGAAACTCAAAATGAACAGAAATTAGAATAAATAGCGGAGTCAAACTCAAAATGAGCAAAAATTAACATTAGTAGGGCTGATAACCCCCATGCCTTTTCAAGACAAGAACATAATTTGCACTTTACTGAAAACAAATTATGTTTAAATGTTTTCACTTTTTTTACTTAAATAAGTAAAAAACTTTTTTACTCACTTGTTTTACCCATTTTTTATTTTAAGGAATAAAAATCAGTATAAATAATTAAACTGACAATCCACAGTCATTTTTTATTTTTTTATTATTTTTTTCAGTAAAGCCTAAGTTATGTTCTGGTCTTGAGAAGGCATGGGGTTTGTCAGCCCTATTAATGTTAATTTTTGCTCTTTTTGAGTTGACTCGGCTATTTATTATAATTTCTGTTTGTTTTGAGTTTAATTTAATTGATGATAGTGATTTGTGGTAGTTTTACGCTTGGAAGATTATTTGACTTTATTTCTGCCCATTTTTGGCTTAATACTATGTGTCCAATAAGTATGTGTCCAATAAGAGAGTCCATGCGTACTCCTACCATTGACCCGTTCCCCAGCCATTTAAACCTGTGACTCTCAAGTCCTTGTACTCTCTGTCTTGACTTTTATCTGTACTATAGTTACCCTGCGTCTTGATACAACCTATACAACCTCTTGTAAAATACTAGATAAATTCAATTCAAATACCCGTGCCCCAGCCATTTAAGTCAATTACTTGGACTATCTGTCTTGACTTTTTTCTGTCCTACTGTTACCCAGCGTCTTGATACAACCTAACCTAACCTATTGTAAAATACTTGATAACTTCAATTCAAAATGAGTTACCCAGTTACCCAGCGTCTTGATGCAACCTATACAACCTATTCTAAAATACTTGATAACTTCAATTCAAAATCAACGGAAATCAAAATCCGTTGATTTTTAATTGAAGTTATAAAGTTTTTTACAATAGGTTGTATTGGTTGCAACAAGACGCTGGGTAACTGTAGGACAGAGAAAAGTCAAGACAGATAGTCAAAGTAATTGAGAGGCAAATGTTTAAATGGCTGGGGCACGGGTAAATGGCAGGAGTATGCATGGACTCTCTTATTGGACACATACTTGTCAGGTTAGTTTTTGGAAAGGCATGCCTGCCTAGAGTCTTAGGCATGCTGATCAAGAATTCAAAAAGAGGCAAACAAGGTACACCCGCCTATGGTCTTAAGAAGGTTGACCAAGAATTTAAAATTGACATAGGACCATAAATTTGCTTGAAATAACAGGCAAACAATCGTTTAAAGCCATTTTTATCTTTCAAATAGTACCTATTCGTTGCTTAAGCTTAGCCCCACATTCTGAAAAAAATTTGAATTTTTTACAAATTTTTGAAATTTGGTAGGTTTGAGTAGTTGAGGAAAATTAAACTGATGATTGTCAAGTTTCCCTGACATTTCAACAACCACTTGTTCCAGCTCATTAAACTTAGAGAGTAAAGAAGCATAAGCAGTGGCAGGGAGACATGGCACCTCAGTAGGTCGCTTTATCACAAACATACAAAAGTGTCGCTACTGTCAAGACATCTTAACAGAGAAATAATGTCACTAAAATAACTAGAAAGGACATTGTTCCCCTTACGCAATGACAAAACGGTATTTATATTTGGTAAAAAAACAACAACAGACTAATACAATAAAATTCAATCCAGTGGTATTGACTTAGTATATAACAAATTGTTTCGCACATTTTTCTTTCTGGCTGCTTTGCATGGTAGGGATGGCTGTAGAAACTTAAGAGGGCTGTAGAAACTTAGTGCACAATTTATAATTATACAATTGGAAATTGAAAGCTCAAATGTCCTCTTTGAGAGCCGAAAAAATGATTGGAGGGGAAATCAGCCCCTCCTGTCTTTTTTTGCACCCATAGCTCCCCATCAAAATTTCAAGATACCATTTCCCTCTAAATAGTTTGAAGGTTTGAAAAGTGTACCTCCAAGGATGACAAGACCCACATACAATTTTTTGCACTTGACAAAGGTGTGGAAATTTTTATTCAGTACTAACTATTAATGCGATGAGGGAACTTGTATCTGCTCAGCAAGAGCTATAATTTTTATTTGAGCTTAGTAGAGATGACCCTATAACTCCGATCCCTCACCCCTGCTGCCACCTATAACTTTTTTGCACCCCAAATAAGGGCATAGCCTCCCTAGAGAGAACACGTGGTTAATGGGGTCAATGACCTAAATGTCCAAAGGTCAATTTTGTTGATGTTTCCGAGGCAATTGTCAAGGTCAATGTTGTTGTTGTTGTTGTAAGTGCAGGCTCTCAGCTAATGTTATGATCCAAAAATAGTAGTTGTTGTTGTTTTGGTCATGTAAATGCTCTCAGCGAATGTAATGATCCAGAAATAGTATTTGTTGTTGTTGCTCGAGCCAAATGCAACGAGTTTCCCGGAAACAGTTAGATCACGTGTTTCCTTCTCAGCCAATCAGAGGGCTTTGTTTACATAGTAGCGGCGGAGTGAATATAAAGAAAGGATTTTTGTTATATTTTTATTACTCTGTGAATAGAATTCAAGGAGTGAGAAGGACAGTTTTGACTCTACTCTTTTGGATATATATTTGTAATAATGAGTGGAATGTTTACTCTATTAGAAGTTGATAGTGGAGTTGATGATAATAATACAAGAGAACCAAACATTACGGTGGAAATTACGAAAGGATCGCGGCTTTGTCTGGAATGGGATGCAGTATATGCAAGATATATGATATCCTTGAGCAAATTTAAAATGGAGGATCAATTATGTTTCGCTGCAAAAGTTGATATAGCACATACGAATAGACTTCAATGTGCTTTAAATGCATTGGTGAAAGATATTGAAGACAATAAACAGTATCCCTAATTGTACATGTTCTGTATTATTGTTGTTGTAATTATTCAATAAAATTGCTTCGAACTCTAAAACTTTCTCTTTCTTGTCTGGTTAGGGCTAACGATTAGGGGTCAGTATGGAGTCAACATACTGAGTTAAATTACTTAAGAATTATTAAATTTGAGATAGTGAGAATTATATCAACTCTAGTTTTTACGGGAAAATATTTGATTTTGGATGACGATTGTCTTGAGATATCACTTCATCACCGAATATTTTTTTGTAATGAACTAATTGACACTATTTTGAGTACGGATTCTCCCACATTGGACTAGTATATAAAACTTTTAAGAAGTGATTTAAGTGCTTATAGTCAATTTATTGATATATTAATTGAAACAAGGTAGAATAATATTGTGGATATACTTTTGAAGACATCGCCAATGGATTCAATGTAGAGGGCTCCTCCGTCATTCGAAAGAGGTAACGTTACAGAGCTACTCCTCTCCCCCCCAGTTCCCTCTACCGTGAATTTATCGAGCGAGGATGATTAGTTTCGTTTTAGCTGTGAGTGATTTGACATTGGAAACTGAAAAATGTTCTATATATATCAAATGTGCTTGTACACTCTTGGCAGTTGGGCTCAGTGTGAGAATTGTACAATTATTGATGACTCTAGCGAAAATTATAAATTATGTAATCCTTGTAAATTACATAGAGGCTATGCAGTACAAATTAAAGGATGTAGTTCATGTCTTGAGGAGGTGTGTGACTCTCATTCTAGAGGGCACCTGTGCTCCAATTGTCACTATGATAAATTTGATCAGTGGGAGAATACTTACCCTGCTATAATTGGAAAGAATCCTAAACATGATTTTAGTTTCTTTCTACGAGAGTGGTATAGTCGAGGATTTATATTATTCTGGGATGAGGAATCAGGTCTACAACTCAACTGTTGGAGTAACAAGACAATCTTGTTTCTACGTCATTGTTGTGATGACACCACCTACTATGACTATAAACCAAGTGATTTTAAGTTAGCAGTTACAGAATGTGATTCACCACTTGAAAACACTGTATGTGATATTGCCTCAAATAGACAGATTGAAACTCGTGAATTTCATAATATGAATGCAAATAGTATTATTTACTATACAAAGATATATGACAAGAGTGAAGTTACATGGTATTGTAGAATAAGTGACCCTGAATTTGCAGTCAATCAAGATCAATATACAGTGAATCCAGATGATTTACCAGCATTAGTGATTCACGATAGTGGCCTATACATAGAAGATATAGAAATCTAAAGTGAAGATTTAAAGACATTGTTATGTATATATATATATGCATTTTATTAATAAACAAATTCACAAACATTTTTTAAGCACTTTACTCCTAGGGCACTGAAATCAAAACCATATAGGTCTGAGTGGATTTTTTCCACTAGAAAGTCATTCAGACGGGGGTTGTAAACATACATGTGGAGAAACTACTTGTAAGTATAGCCGCGACATCAGAACACAAAATATAGTAGTGCATGGAAGCCACAGCTTTTAGTCGTTAGATCCTGCACCCTCTTTTGATTTTGAATAATAGTTTTTCCACTGCTCTCGATATACTTGCTGATGTGGGGTGTGTAGAATGCATAGGGTAGACCAAGAGGATCAAAAAATTCAATCGTCTTCATTGTTTGATAGATGCACAGCCAATGACCCGTCAGCACAGTCGACAGACTGCTATTAACAATAATCAAGGTATTGTTGACACTTTGAATTATTCCAAGAAAGTCTGAAGGCAGACAATATGTTTTTTATTGAGATATGTATAGGTGCATATTAAATACACTAATTATCAGACCGTTGTTCATTGTATTATGTATAGCGGGGCTCCACTGTCTAGGAGGATTTCTTCGATAGTTTCAACCTTGCTTATGGTTGTTATTACAATGATCTTAGCATATGAATCAGCACCTGTACAATCTATAGGCTAACTCCCTGTGCATTCTAAATTCATATTCTGCTTACCAGACAAAGCCAGTACAATGATACCATGTGTTTTAGCAAACATATCTTCGGTTATACCATTTTCAAATAGTTGAGAGTCGTGATCTAGGGTTTGCATGGTCAACTCGTACAGTGTTCTATATGATCTATAAAAAGATCGATTGTAGAGTGGGATGCCGTTTACTTTGCCCTCAAGAGATGAAAGTCCAAACATCTCGAATTTATGTGGACATTCAGTCGATGATCCTATTGCACTAGTACTCTTTAAAAATGCCAACGCAAGTTTTGATGGGAGTTCACCATTGATAAAGGATGACTCGGTGAAGGTGTGTGACCCCACATCAATATGACGTTCAGTGGTGATTGTATGAGGAACAAGTAATTTAATATTGTTGCTATTGGCTCTCAGTTTTTCCATGGCCAAAGCAACAGAACTCATAACTTGTTGTTTGCGTACATGAAGTATTGCCGAGGTGAGGGATAGACTTACATCAGGATTGGCGGCAAGCTCTTTTCTCAATATGAAATTGGAGGGTGCAAGCGTTAGTTTTATATCCACTTTAACATTGGGCGGCAGCCATTAGGGGATATTAAATATTTCATGATATATTTTTCCAACTAGATGTAATTCTCTAGTTGTAGCATTTTTAAGTGCATCTGTACTATCAGTATTGGTAATATATTCATATCCATTGGAGGTGCCTCTCAATTCCTTGTATGACTTGGGTGTCATCAGCATGAATTGAATATAGCTCGTATAATTTGAAAGATTGCTACTTGTGCTCACCAACGTGCCATTGATGTAGCCACTAATTTGACGAAATGAATTATATAGTATACAATTTTCATAGGATATTCCATCGGCCCGAATTGGCAGTGTATTATCTGATTTCCGGACTTTCATTTTTTAATCGATAAATGTTCAAGACGTCTCCACAAAGTACTCTTCATTGGACTAAATTTGAAAGTGGATATTATTGGAGAGGGGTTATTGTGGATAAAACTGTTCATAGTATCCATGCTTGACACTCACATCAACATTTTCGGCATTCAATAGATTCGATGAGGTGGTGATTGAAGGTTGAGAATCCTTATGAGGTAGGTAGTACATTTTAGAAGAAGAAATCTAGTTTCGATCTGACAATTTTACTCCTGGGACTTCTGGTTACGCTGTGTGTCGGCTTTTTCCTTCTTTTCTTTGACAAGAGGGGTTTTGTCTTTCGTTTCCGACCTGAGTGGAGACTGATGAGTGATGCATTGTTTCTTGACCTTTTTAAGCTTTTACCATTTTGTTTTAATCTCTCGCCAAGGGTTCGCGCACTGGACCTAAGATTTTCCGTAGCACTTTTTTTAAAATCCTTGCCAGAGCCCCAATCGTATAGTGTAGAGGATGCAAAATCTGTCGCAGCCAGTACAAGATATTTTCTAGCCAGAGGTAGCGAAGAGCGAAAGAGCTTAGCAAAACAGCTGCCAAGACCATAGTAAGACATTGATGAGCGACCCTTGTAATAATCCATTCCATTGCCCTGTTGTCTTGGGCCAAGAGTATTAACATAGCAGCCAATATCAGGACAAGTGAATATCACTTTTTAATTAGATATCTTGTTTTTGAACGATGGTTCGAAAATGGCATGTAATCACAGCCAAACCTTTTGAAATTGCTATGGGATCGCCCAATTCAGTTCTTAGTGTTAACTGACAGAGTTCCAAATAGGAAGTGTTTACGAGAATATATTGAAAATGCTTGATATTGTAGTGGTGAATATGCTCTTGACTGGTTTTTCGTTCAAGAACTCGTAGGAGAGGGACATTTGAATTACCAACCCGAGATGTTTCCACAAATGAAGCGTAGAGAAATATACAGGTGGCCGTGATGAAGGCAGGCGGGTAGTCAGCGAAAATGAACTTAGTGTTTCCGGCACTCTTGCCATTGATTATATTGAGCTTAAAATCAAGAACATCCTTTAGATTATCGTTAAGAATAACCTTTTTACTGGCAATAGGTGAACTAATGTAGATCTTGCCCTCGTTCTTTGAATAATTGAAATGAAAAGCTCCTTTTTTACGAGCGGAAATTCTTTTATTAATAGAACGACGTAAATCGTCCATGCAGGTGAGGTCCTCGCAGGGTAATTCAATGTATGGATAATCCATCATATTGATTTTTTGAATTTGTTCTTGATCACTTGAGGATGGCGGCGGCCAATCATAGGGTCTAATTTTTATTTCATATTTACGATCCTTTCTCAGGATGTCGTAGGTATTTTTGAGAATACAGTTGACAAGAGCCACTTCATACTTTCCGTCATCTAATTTGATGGTTGGGGAGAGTTTTGTCCAAAAATCAATTGTTTTATTCAAGTCATTTTAGAGAGGATCGGAAACATAGAACATGAAAGTCACATAGAAATCATTGGGCATTGTTAATATATTAAGCACTGACCCAAGATTCAAAAACCGAGTTGTATCCTAGCCAGCGAACAAGCAACTATTTCTAACCCATACGAGTATGACTCTTTAATATCTTTTCAATTTGATAAATTTCACTAGTGTTTCTAACTTTTTGCAGTTCATATTCATAAAAACCGCCGAGAGTCTCATCATCTTTGGTGTCTCGCAGTCCATATGTCGTCGGCTTAGTGTCCAGAATTTTGGACACTTTAAAAAGTTCGGTGCTTCATAAATATTTTCCTTTTTCAATAATATTAGTGGTTCGATTCAGTCGAACACGATTGACAGTCATAAATTTCTTCTTCTTTTTCTTCTCAGAGCTCTTGAATCATTTATATAGAAAGGCTTAACCCAATTTCTAGCGGTTGTGACCCCCCGGGGGGATTGATCTTTCAAGATAGCAATGTGGTCGATTGTTGTCTAAAAAAAATATATGATCACCATAAATCATGAAAGCCGGTGTATTTTTCAATGTGCAATATCTTTAATATTAATTACGAAACGGGAACATCTAAAGTTAGGACCAATTATCCTTTATAAAGCAGTGAATATTATAAAGTGTTGTATTATATTTCAAAGAACCCTTTGCACATGGGGATTGACAAATTCACTGCCACGATCCGATTGAATTTTTCTATATGAATCCTGTTCAAGAATACTTTCAATGGCCCGAGCAACTTCAAGACCTCTCTTTGAACGTAGTGGAAAGGCATAGGCATAGCGACTAAAGATACTGATTGCCACTAGAATATATTTGTAGGGTGCATTGTGACGCCGTTGAACTGCGTCTAAAGTTAAAAGATCCGTTTGCATTATATGCAGAGGGAAAAAGGCTTTAGTTTGTCGATATTGTTTACTGCGAAGCCTGTGATTCCGATGTAGTGTGTAACTCGGTTCATTTTCTAGATACTCTTTTGCTTTTTTCAATATGGTGCCGGAGACTTTGGAAAGCGTTTTGGGAGAACTTAAACTCCCCGCTTCACCGATATTTTCAGAGACACCTTTCAAAACTTCTTCCATTTTGAGTGTAAACATGTAGTGTAATGTCCACTCCCCTTTTGCAAACTGGCGGGCAAATCAATTCGTCTTCACTTTCGACTAGCAGCCACAAGTGTTGTAAAATCAGTGGCATTGCTAGTATCTTCAAATATTGAATCTTCTTTGTTTTTTAAATGGTGTTGGTGTTGGTGGACTATATTCTCTTAGTTTCTTTAGAATTTACTTAGTGCCAATAAGACTTTCTGGGACGTTTGATACACAGAGAAAGGTTTATAGATTATCGTCATAGGATAAAAGTCCTTTACAATTAGTTACCATATCACACATTAAATTAAATAGATTATAACTTTTTCCCTGAATTATAATTCGTTTCCCTGTGCTCTCGACTTGAACTTGATCATCAGCAATTTCCAGCACGAGCTTAAATACTACTCTTTTACTTTTTTTATGATAGTAGAGAGGCAAAAGATTTCCAATTGGCGATACGCTTGATATAATGTCCGCACCATTTGATGCTGATGCACAATCTTGAGGAGATGTTTCCTGTGTATGGGGATCGGCGACGGCGGCAGGTCTCTCCTGATATGGTGTATGTTTGTCCGCACGTCTTAATGCATCCTGAAGTAAAAGCAGTTTTTTGTCGTCGGCAATATTCTCATCGTTAATTAATTTGCTTAGATTTTCCTCAAAATGTTCGATGGGTGAGAGGACAAGTTCAAATGGTGTCAATTTATATTGTTTTCTCATTCTCTCTACAGAAAAATGTCTACAAGTCCTGCGATTATTGGCAGTAAAAGTGTGAAAAAGCTACCGCCCACTTGACGGAGCAGTGTTCTTTTAAATTTTTTCATCATTTTTTGAAAAGCCCATGCGCGGACAGTGGACAGATGTTGATTTGTCTGTTGTCTTAAACCTTCTGTCAGTTGAAAATTGCCCTCAGTTAAATTTAAACAAACTTCAGATATTAGATTAATGAAATCATTGTCAACCCCATGTTTGAGTATAGCCTTCCTAAGCGAAGATTTTGAAGTGCTTAAAACGGAAAACAAATACCGTTGTTCATGTAGTCTCTTCAGTGTCCTAATGGCAACTATTAGCCTTTTCTACTGTTCACCGGAAGATATACTGTAATTTCATTTTTGAAAATGTCGGTGACTACACGTATATCCTCGGGCGTGCTCTGATTAAGATCCAACAAAATGTAACCGTAGGGCTGTATTGTCGCCTTATTTTCTGCGTAAAGTATCATATTAGGGGTGCCGGGGTGTATGTGCTGTGTTGTAGATAGACACGAGATATATATACTGACGAATCGATATATGATATAAACATTACAATTAAATTAACGGGTTCGCATGCCTGTGCCCTGATTAAAGAAAGTATGTAAACCCATGTCTTTGGAAATGCGTACATTGTGAAAGTAGCCAATGAAAAATTGTAGTATTTCCTGTGAGAACTGTTCAATGGACACTACCAATTCATACATAATCAAAATTAATGTTGAATCAATACAAATTACCCATTCAAGCACTTGTCGAACTTGTATCGACCGAGTTTCGTTACGAACTTTCATTTTATCATAGGACCCTCGCCAGATAATATATAAATATTAGATTTTTTTTGGTTTCTCCAAAAATTGTTTATCGCTCAATCGAATTATTTTCGTTAAGAGTGTTGTTTTACCCGACATGGAGGGCCCACACAGAAACAATCTGAAGGGTGTTTTAAATTGATACATGCTGCTGTTGGGACAACAGTCGGACTACAACTAACTGTAAATCATATGTGTCCAATTAATAAATAGTAATTTTCCCCATGGATCAATCTATTCAAGAACAACAAAAACAATATTTCATGGCAGCAATTATTTCGGCACTGCATGGAAACACTTGTTCAACTTGAACAATGATAAAAATAACACTTGTTCAACAAGAACATGACAAAATTTCATGGTCAACCTGAAAACTCTATTTGTTCAACATGAACAACGATAACACTTTATGTACAATAAAAAACACTTTTCTGTCCATCATCAGCACTTATTGTATTTAAACACTTTTCTGTACAACACTTTTCAGTCCATCTTTTATAGCAATTATTGTCAACTTAAACACTTTTCTGTACAAAAAAAAACACTTTTATATACAACACTTTTTGTACAACAAAATACACACACGGGAACTAGCAGCACAGTTGAACTTGATTACAGTGAATTTAAAGGTGGGATCCCCCCACCCCCCCGGGGACCACTGGGCCGAAGGCCGGCCGGCAAGGGGCGGGACCCCCCCCCCCCTGGGCGGCCGCGGGAAGGGTCCCCCACCCCCCGGGAACCGCGATGGAAAAACAATAGTTGTCGTCACTGCGGCAGCTACAGGTTAGTGGATGGGTTAGTGGGGTCAGTGGTTAGGTTAAGGTAGTGAGATTGGGAGCATTTAATTTATGAACAGGTTGGGGTGGTGGTTAGTTGGGTAGGTTAATTTATCCAGACCAAGTTGATTGTGAGAGTCTATGCATTCAACTCGGTCTGAAATACGATAGTGGCCGTGGGGTAGGACAGTCACACCATTCTCGAGCACATAGACTTTGTCGGATATACACGACATTGCAATCTTTTTCCTTTCTCACTGCTTAATTTCTGTGCTGTAGAAAGTGAATCGCAAGTATTTGTTCTCTTGGCATTAGGCGCTTTTCTATATAGATTCTGCACACGTTCATATAGAAATTATTCTTCATAGAGTGCGTAGGTATCCTTTTGAGTGTCTGGTTTTCTACCTCATTGTGGGTTTCAACGCAATAAACTTTAGGGCCCGGGAACACCCCCCTGGATATCAAATCACTCCCCGTCTATGATTTTAACATTAATAGTTGGTTGGGGGATTGAAGTTTTACCAGCTCGGGTTAGAGAGATGGATTCCAGTTGGTGAAATCCATCTGCGAGCTGATGTGTTCACCCTTTTCCCAATCACACACTAAATCCAATTCAGTCCCATTTACTTTTAACAGCAGAGAATCTGTATCACATTATTAAACTTCAACCGCCCCCGCCCAGGGCCTTGGCACCTTGCACACCTTTTAAAAAAACGACAACATGAGCTTTTTTGAAATTTCTAGTACTGAACTGCCGCCTGCAATATTCTTGTTCAGTACCACATTTCGCTTTTTCCTGTGTAGAAGAACCATGCCGGCCTCTATTCTCGTGAACGATGTAAAATTGGGGTCGGCAATAATTCGTGCACACTCTAGAGGGTCAGTCACGACGTCGCAGCGAGATCTATTACGAACGCTTTCACACATTTTGCCAAACTCTGAATTTAGGATGAGCTTATACATTTCCTTTTCCACCTTTGAGTTTGCCCTAGAGCACTTATCGACAAAGGTGTCGATAAACGTTTTCAAGTAGGGTCGCTGATTGAACTGCAGGACCCTGTGTGTTTTGGTGATCTTGAATCCAATTCTCACCATCCAGTGCAAAAGCACATGGGGAACAACTATATTCTCCTTCGGTTCCAAATCAGTAATCAGTTTTTGTTTTGAAGTAGTTCAGTGCATCTTCATATCCACAACCAATGATTGATTGTAGGGACTCAGAGATTCCCTGCTCAAGGGCCGATTAATACAAGTGAAAACAAAATCTTTGACTGAGTCGTGAAGCGCCAGCGGAATGTGACCGTCAACTTCAAAGAACCATCCTTGTGGCCCATTGTCTTCGACGGTGGTAATGTCGGGGAACTCACAAGGATTCTCAAGCCATTGATAGTTCCCACACGGCAAAGAGTAGTGAGACATTGCCGAGGGGTACAATGAGTTCATGCCCAGGAACACTGCATTTGACTTTGCACCGGTGCTCTGTCCGCTCGTATCGGTTTATAAGACGCGGTCCCCATGAAAAAAGTACCCAACCCTAATTGTTAGCTCAAAAACAAGGTGTTGGAATTTAGCAGTGATTAGACCTTGGTCCTCCCTGCTATATAATAAAATTATAACCCATAATAAATGGTGTGCGGACACTTAGTAAACAAGAACTAACCCAAACTGTATATAGAGTAGGACCGTAGTCTTGCAGCCCCTACATTGCAAAGAAAAACCGTCAAAGGCTACGTCTAGTCTACAATACTCCCAACCATTTTTGCAATACTCCTCGGACCAAACCTTTTTGGAAAACAACTATTCTGTGGCTTTGCATTCACTATTGGTCAGTAAATTGCGAAAAGCTTCAATAGGAAGTAGTTTCACTTCACTTAATCAAGTGCAACAGAAGTCATAATCGTCTGCATATATAACTTTGCAGGTCAACAGATCATACATTTCACTGTCTGGAAAGTGCTGTTTAAGCAAGGGAAAGCTATCAAAATTGTCACTTTTTTGCACTTGAATCAATTGACTCAATGCCTTGGGAAAAAAACTAAAAGAATCTAAAAACCTGATTTTATTCCAGCACATACGCTCATTATCCACTGCCTGCCATTTCAGCTCGAGAAGCAGCAACTTCTCAGCCGATTTGGGAATAATGTTGTAGGTAAATGAACCATTTACCCATGGAATATCTACTCCACCTCCCTCATGCTGCATACGTGCCCCTGCCTTTAAAATAAATTTCAAGTCATAATTAGAGTTGTGAATGAAAACAGGGATACAAAACTGCTGGCTAACATTTAAATTACATGATTGATGCGCAATCCCTCTACAATTACAACCCCCCGAGGATATTTCCTGCCACAAGTGATTATGATCTCTGACTTTCCCCCTCCCCCCACTTTTCCCTTTAGTACCCATATACACCACAGCAAACTCTCCCATACATACCCAAAATATTTTTTGATTTTTAATCGCGAGACGATCCGCTGCAGACAGCACCATTGGATAATGCGTATTTCTCAGCCGAGAAATAGCACCATTAGCCGTGCCAATCAGTTTAGTCAGTGCCTGGACCATGCACTTAGATCGCTCCTCCACGATTTCAACTATTTCTAACAACTGCAGGGTGTTAGAATTATCTCTTTGCGCATAGGCGTAGGAAACTGCAATAGCTTGATGTTCTTTGACTCGGTTTGGACATTTGGGATCGTTCACCTCCACCAGCTTAGCTTCACAGTCCAAAGATATTTTGCTACACTGGAGAAGGGTAATTTGAAAATTTTTAAAACGTAGAATGGACCTATCCCCTGAAACAATTTCTCCTGTCAGGTATTCATGTCGGCTACAATGCCTCATGTGATTTTACAGCTTTAATTCACTCCAAAATATGGAGAGCCATGTTGGACAGTAGAAACGAGTCCCCCTCGCCCCTTTTTACCCTCCCCTAGAACTCTATTAATGTCAGTGATAGGGTTAAAATGACCGATTGTGTTCGGTTGACTACGTGGCGTGTAAAGCAACCAAACCCAGTGTCTAACCAAATCAACTGACGGGCTCCTTACAGGGAAAACCACCCCCTTCTTTTTGGAACGAGTCCCATCTTCAAATTCTGTTTCATATTGTACCACAGTAACTCCAATATTTAAATGGGCATAGCTCTTTCAAACATGTAAATAGATCATAGCGTTACTGGATATTTCCCCTCTACACAAGAAAAATCTACAATGGGGAAAACGGACCCTTACTTCCCATACACACCCCAATTGTCTAAATTTATCTTAGTAGCGTCCCGAGCTAGAGGCTCGTATGCTGATATGAGGAAAGCATATCTGAAACACTTTTGATCTGTTTCAAAACAGATCCGCTGGACACCTTGACAACTTTCTAGATCTGGATTATATTTTAAAATAGAATCCCTTTCATAGCCCCCGCTCTTAAAATAAAATATTTATTAAATTTACCAATATTAACACTTAAATTTTCAACAAAAAGAACTAGAGACCCCCTACTCTTTTCATTAAAGTTCACAAGATGTGTTATAATTTGAGCTACCAAATCTATGAAAGCTCCCTAAAAATTTTACAAATTCAAATAAACCAAACATATCTCGGAATGTACATAATGATAATAAACTTCACTTTTCCCCTCATTTAAATAGAACACTTTTAAAACAATGGAGACCTTAATTAATTCCCTCCCCCACAATTGAATTTGATTCTCCAGAAGTGCACAAGTTTTATCTACATATGCATGCACAATTTCTACGGGGTCAAAAACAAATTTTCCCCCCATTAGTGTATTAAAGGGATCCCCAAACATCGCAGTGTAAACAACTATTGAATTTATCATTCTGTTGGATAGCTGAAAGTCTGGGAAAGGTGTACCCCCCTCCCCCTCTTGGATATTACCCCCTCCCCCAAGTTGGTAAAACAAAAAATGCGCATGATACACATCAGTTGTTTGAAGTGGACGCGTTATGGTATCGGAGGCTGGAGGGTTCCCTGTGAAATCATCTAAAAGCTGCAAAATATTGAGACTTATCAAAGGTAAGTCCCCCTGTTCAACTGTGCTATTATCTACTTTTAAAAAATCAGCTAAAAACTCATCGATATTTTCAGGTATTTCATTAACAATACCTTGCCAAGACATTTCATATTGACGATACCCCACAGATGCATCGTCGTCTCCTTCTTCAACTGACAAGCAGGAGGGAGATGGTAAGCATAGAACCAGGACAATTAATAAATGAAAAAAATAGCTTATTTTCAAAGTGTTCAAAACACACCTACTGTTAAAATTTGGATTATTATTGCATAATGACATCTGGTTAATTCAACTGAAGATAATCTAAGATATGACATAGAAGCGCATCCTGTATTACTTCTTTGGTCCAGAGCGAACCCCTTTGGTACTTCACTGACCCGTGGCGCTTCTTGGACCCGTGGCGCTTCCCCCAGCGCTTCCCTAACCTTGTTCCACAGCGCTTCCGGGACCCACCGGCACATTCCGGGCTCCGTGGCTCCCGGCCATTTACATAATGCCCCAAAAAAGTTGAAATATTCCTAGTTCCATACAGGTTCAGTAAACACATGAGTTTAATTATGGAGGTTAGATGAACGAGTTTGAACTTCAAAATGTTGAGAATCGTTAAGTCACTTTCCCCTCACTTCTTAGGCATTATACCGCTATGTTTTGACATAAAGCTCTCCGCGCGAGGTTATAAATAATTTTGGCATCTCCTTTTCCTGTTTTGTTTTACATTAGCGGTTTTAGTCAATCATCAATCAAGGTTTCAATGGCTTTTGTGTAATTCTGTGTTTTCTGAAATAGCAGAGAACAAATTGTCTGCAAAATTAATATTTAGGACATTGGAGTTCTATATTCTATGTAAGAGCGAAACATGGCACGATAGAAATATTCAGTGTAAATTAGAACGACAATATGTGACAGATGGGATAATCTCTCTCAAAATTAGGTGAAAAAGAGCAGTCGGTGTTTCAAAGGTACCGAAAAATATATGTGATAGCAATAGAAAAAATAGCATTTTGAGTTTCAAAGGTGGTGATTATTAATAGAAATTACCTAAAAATATTCGCTTATGAGATATCGAAGCGATAGCAAAGATTAGAAAAGAGTGGTTTCTATGCAAAAAATTTACATTATATTTAGATATCTCCGAGGAAGATAAATTCAAAACACTGGTTGGGGGGTGAGGGGTTAATATCCCGCTCAGATATGCTTCGATTGGGATTTAAAAAGAAAAAAACATTGGAAGAAATAGATCGGTAGGAAAAATTGTTTAAATTTGCAAACGCCGTCGGGGCTTGGGCACTATACGCACCAGGTACCGTGTTTGGGAGGGCGGGGGGGGCGGTAGCGCTCTGTTCTTCCGCAGCTGGGCTGGCTATTTCGCGATATTGCGTAGCTTTGGCATTGTAGTTATCCGCCCACTCTCTCTTAAACTTTCTGCCAGGCCGCATTGGGGCTGGCACTGATGGGGCTGCCTCACCCTCTCTGGCTTTCTTGGAAGGAGGGGGCACGCATTCTTCACAATTGGCCTTAAAAGAAGAGAAACAAATTAGTATCAAAATAATTTACCCCTTTTTTACAGAAAGAAAGTTAGTACCCTCATCCATATAATTTTGTCTAGAAAAGCATTAATCACTTTTCAGTAAGGCAAAAAGTAAAAATTTCGCGAGAAATATATTAGGCTTAGAAATCAAACGTTTTTATTAGACAATCAGTAGTCTATAGCCATAGGATAGGAATCATTGTTTCTATTTTTACCATTTAGAAAAATATTAAATTTTCCGGTCTATAGGCTTTAAATTAGATCGTTAACCCATCGACCTGTAGAATTATATTTTGCAAACATAGGTTAAAATACTATTCAATTTATACATAATATTAGCTTCATGCAACTCCCAAAGACTTTTCTAGCCCTGCACTGCTTGTTTTCATTTTACACTGATGGCGGTAGAATTGAAGGCATTTCCGTCCCCCTTTACCTACTTTACTTACAAATTCGCTTTTAGAAGCTTTGTAGTGCCCCCTCCTCCCTTTCACCTTCTGTTCTAACTATATTTCTACACTTAAATTGAAATTAATAACTTACAACACATCTCCGACACATACCCGGCCCTTACTATTAATGCGAAGAAATAGTGTGTTCTCATTTTACACTGATGGCGTTAGAATTGAAGTCATTGCCCTCCCCCTTTAATATATGGAATGACAAAAAATCTTTTATTAGATTTTTTTTGCCCCCTCCTCCCTTTCAAAAAAATTTCCCTCTGTATTTTTAATATTAAATTGAAAATAATCTCTTTAACCAATAAAACTAACACTCACCGGCCGATAATGGTAAAGCTAAGATCTAGTTTGTTTTCATTTTAAACTGATGGCGGTAGAATTGAAGGCATTGCCCTCCCCCTTTCCATAATTTACTTACAACGAAGATGTTAGAAGCAATGTATTGCCCCCTCCTCCCTTTCACATCATTTTCCAAATATATTGTTAAACTTAATTTGAAAATAATCTCTTTCACCACGTCTCCGACAAATACAAGGCCCTTACTTTTAATGCGAAGTAATAGTTTGTTTTCATTTTACACTGTTGGCGGTAGAATTGAATGCATTGCCCGCCCCCTGTACATCCGTTTCTTACAACGCTGCTTTGCGTATAAAGGTATTTCGACCTCCCCCCTTTCACAGAATGTAATAACTATATTGTTAAAATTAATTTGAAAATAATCTATTTCACCGGCTCTCTGACAAATACAGGTTACGAAACTACAAGCTTAATATACAGCAATCTCTTTTTGCTTAAAACTGTTTTAATTTGACAGTCAAAACAAAACCCTTTGACTAGACCGATAGCGTGAACACACCTGAAAAGGGTGACAGCTAATTATAGGCCTCACATTGGAGTCTTGTGTCAAATCATAGCGAGCTAATAACAAGAGAGCGATGGATGTCTCAGTTAGAGAAAAGATTACAATTGAGAAAAGCCAAAATTTAACGAAAGGATAATTATTTCTTTTTGCGAGAATTTGGGATTGTAAGACATTGGTGGGGGGGTTAGGTTTTGAGGGTAAAAGAATATATTTTATGTCTTCCATTGATTATAATGATGTTTGTATGGTTTGGGGAGGGGGGGGGGGTTAGGTTTTGAGGGTAAAAGAAAATATTTTATGTTTTCCATTGATTATAATGATGTTTGTATGGTTTGGGGAGGGGGGGGGGGGTTTGGGGGTAAAGGAATATATTTACGTTTTAGCTGAATATACTGGAGGATGTCCAAGGAAAATTCGTTTGAAAATAAAAATGCACTTACATTGCTAATCTCGGCTGCCAAGGCCTCAAGCTCATCAATAACATTCATTGTTGTTTCCATTGTCTCACAATACTTTCTGATAATTGAATCACATTGCATGCCCGTTATATACGAAATCTCAAGGTCAAATTGTTATGTAAACAAAGCCCTCTGATTGGCTGAGAAGGAAACACGTGATCTAACTGTTTCCGGGAAACTCATAGCATTTGGCTCGAGCAACAACAACAAATACTATTTCTGGATCATAACATTCGCTGAGAGCATGTACATGTCCAAAACAACAACAATAACAAATACTATTCCTAGATCATAACATTCGCTGAGAGCGTGCACTTACAACAACAACAACATTGACCTTGAAAATTGCCTCGGAAACATCAACAAGATCGACCTTGGAAATTTAGGTCATTGACCCCATGAACCACATGTTCTCCCTAGGGAGGCTATGCCCTTATTTGGGGTGCAATAAAGTTATAGGTGGCAGCAGGGGTGAGGGATTGGAGATATAGGGTCATCTCTACTGAGCTTTGTGAAGGCCAGTCTTATGGTATTTTGACCACCAGCTTATTTATGACTTTTGTCTTTATTTGCCAAGAGCTAAAATCAACTTTCACACAGCTAAGTAGAAACAAAAGGTACCAATTTTAAGACAAAAGAAGCATGGAATCTTTAGGATATGAATGATGCAATGCACACCAAAATCGAGACAACAATTTTTTTAAGAACAAAAAATTGCTGAGGACTTATTACCTTGCAGTTTTAAATCTAGCTTATTTAGCTGATCCCGATATCAGATATACAAGCTTCTCTTTGGATCCAGGTCTCAGCATGAAAATGCTTCATAAGCTAATGTTTCCCTTTCATTTTCAACAACTGTTTTAATTTTATTTTTTAAGTCAAAGACTATGCTGATAACATTTCCTTTTGATAATCAGCAAACTGCCATGTAGAAAAGAAGAACTTTACAATCAGAGTTTATGTTGTTGCATAGTTCTGTGAACAGATAAGTATCAAGAGTACTAGATTTGGTAAATATCTATATTAATAGAATATTCAGACAGCTAAGAAACAAAGCTGCTCCTAGAATCAGAATTTCCTCCTGAATCCAAATACGGTATGACATTTGTTTCTATTTCAATTTCAACCAAACCAAATCTATCCTTTCTAACCTTGCCCAAATATATAGTCCATTTTATGTATTTCTCATGCATTCATTGATTCATCCGGTTGACATGTAACCCGGTTTGAACAAGATTTATGCTAACACAGGTATATAGGCCATATCTAAAATAAGAGAAAAAGGTGTCATCTTTTAGGGCCTGTAAAGGGCTTAAAATTAAATTTGCGACGGAAACAAATGTCGTATTTGGTTTCAGGATAAAATTCTGATTCTAGAGGTATGTTTTTTTTTTCTTAGCTATCTGAATACTCTGTTAATATAAATACAATTGACTCTTGATAACTCGAACCTCAACAACTCAAAATCCTTGATATCTCGAATTATTTTCGATCCCCTTGAAAAAACCTGTCCAAGTAAAAAAAAAAAAAAATCATAACTCAAAATAATGTTGCAGTCATATTTTACCTCTGTAAGCTGAAGCGACCTGAAAATTACCTCAATAACGGGATTCAATAGATAAGTCAAATTTAATATCACTTTACCTCCATAAGTCAAAGTTTAACTTTGTTTCTTGAAGTTTGGGGGCTCAATCATTATAGAAAAGGCTGAGCACTTTGCCAAATCCCTAGGAAACTATAATTTTTAGACAAGTAGTGGTTAGTTTGAGAATTTTAAAAAGAGGCACAAGGTTATGTTTAAGAAGGTTTGTTGTGATGTGTGATGATGGAATAGCTTGTTAAAGAATATTTTGAAGGAATGCCACCCAAAAAATGAAAAATGTCATGGTGGCAAACACAGCAAAGAAAAGGTTACAATTTTATAAGCAACTAATATGGCAGGATCAACCAAGTTAAACACCCTTCAGTATTGGTTAAGAAAACAATCCTAGATGTTTTAAAGGATTAAAGTCTCAGCCTGTTGAATACATGTCAAATAAAAGGACGTGGGTGAATAATGAAGTATTTTCCTCGCGGTTGACTGAATTAGATAAATCTAAGGGCAAAACAGACATAAAACTTTGTTCTTTGTGGAAAATTGCACTGTACACATTTTCAGGTGTCCTTTTCAGGAGCTAAAATTGAGTGGAGGGTAACCTGCCTTCTACCCCTGCCCTTGCCTGCCCCTCTGTCCTGATAACTCCCAAATAATGATATTGTATCAACACTTTTATATTGTAATTCTGCTCCAAAACGTTATAAGTTCTAATAAGCATTTCTCTAAGGTGAAATTTAAATGGATTAATGTGAAATTTTTGCTGGCCAGCACAACATTGCAATTTCAGCCCCTAGATGCAGAAATAATAAAAACTTCAAGGTAATCTACAGATTTGTATTGGTCATAAAATGTATTTCTGACATTGATGATGGAAAGGTGTGCAATACCGACCACTGAGAGGTCATGAGATTCATCAACAAATATTGAGATAACATAACAAGCAAAACAACAGCCACTGCTTTAAGTTGTATGGATTTGAACTGCCAGAAAATCAAGCTGCAACCAAAAATGGGCCACAAATGGATCGAGTGGAAGTGCAACTTGAAATAGAACTACCAAACGTTAACATCAAGGCTGAGTTGAATGAGGTGAGAATGCATCTGTCATCAGAAAAGATACCAGCATTTGAAGAATTTACACTTATTGATAAGGGCGTAGCATTTAGTCCCCAAAGCCGCACTGAAAACCAGTGGCGTGCCGCCAAAAATCTTTCAGTGTGCCAATACTGCTGGAAATTTCAAGCGCCGAACTATTTTCTGAGATTACTGAGTGGCAAATATAATGTAAAATCTACTACTTAATGGTACATCCACAAATTTTTGGATCCTCTCAAAATTTTTTTGAATCTACTTGTCAACTATGGACTTTAGATTATCATTCACTCGTTTCTGTCCTTTTTGGTGGAATGTAATATTTTCTAAATAAAATGTGTTTCAACTAGCCAGGATATTCCCCAAATACCTTATGTATAAATGCTTTACCATATGCAAAAAGGCAGCTATTCTACAAAAGCCTAAAAACAAGGTGGAAAATTATATTGGTTGGGAAACCTGACCTTGTTCTAGATAATGAGGAATGAGAACTGATGCGTGGCCTTTGCTCTCTACTATAAATTTTTTCTACTACAATTGAGGCTATTGAGGGAGAATTCTTTCCCACCCTAAATGTTGCTCTATTCTTTCAGGGCCTCCTAAAAGGACACCTTGAGAATCCACTAGTAGCTGTATTTCGCTTCTGAGAGAAAAGATTAGAAACAAGTGTGACTTTTGCTTCCCAAGGGATGATCTCATGGTCTGCCTGCACTTTTGGACTGTGAAACATTCAAGATAAATGAAACTGATGAGCATCTGAACATTCTTGATGGTTAACTGACAAGAAGAGAATTCTTGTTCAAAATGGTTAAGACTTAAATGTTGGAGATTGACATAAGGTCAATCATACCTCCTGTGAACAGAATTTGTTCAATCAACACTCCAGGTCCCTCCCCTTCAACGTGTGGTGAACATTTTAGTGCATTAGAAATTCTTTTGTACAAAGAGGGGAGGGCCCTCAAAAAAACTAAAGAGGAGACTGTAACCTCTGGTGCTGTCAGTAGATCAGCTACCCCAATCAGTTGTGTGAATATGGCTAGTGGCTTTTCTCAGAAGAGCAGCAACCCTAAATCTCTTCATGATCATACATAAAAAAAAGGAGGCTGCTCAATCAGATAATGTGTCAGAGCAATAATGCAGAACAGGACAAAAATGATGATGTGATTTGGTGTCAAGTAGATTTATATCTGGGCTTGGCAGCCCATGTCAGGAGACATGCCAAAAGATCCTCTCCTAGTTAATGCAATCAATCCAACCACTGCCTTTTGGAAAAGATATTCTACTCAGCTGCCATAGATTGCAGCTTTGGTAAGAAAAGTTTTATTGTTACCAGTAACAAGTGCTGCAGCAGAATACATGAAAACTACATTTTCATACATGATAACTATGGCTTTAAAGGAAAGTGCTTGAGTTTATTTCTAGCTAAGTGTTTTGAATTTTTAATTCTGGCTCCTTAAACTGCCTGAGAATTGACCAAACAGGGAATCTCAAACTTAGTTCAAATTAAACTCAAAAATTTAAAGCCATAATTAAAAATTTAATAATACATAATGCTTTTCTTTATAAGATTTTTACTCTTTTTATATAAAAGCCTTTCTGCGCAAGATGTTGCTTCTTTTTCTTCTAATACCTGAGAACAAACTGTTCTTAAGGAATTACATGCAAAGTTTTCTGAAAATTGGCTATGTAAAAAAAAAAAAAAATCTAATAATAAAATATACACTAAAGTAAAACTTCAATTGTTTGCCTGGGCTCCCATAGACTGAATTTTACCTGGTCTAATCGGCGCTTCCAGTGCTGTATAATTGTAATCTCAAGACAAAATATCCTAGGCAGCGCTATAGCGCTGCCTAAGTAAAGAGCAATGTGGGCACAATATTTTGTTCTTTTTAGACCAGGGCACTTCTTATAGAAAAAAATGTCATAGGAACTTCAAACGAACTCATGAAGGGGAACCAGCTCCCCCTCCCCCATGTCAATCACCAACTCCCCCACTCCCCTCCCCCCACTTAGGCAGCGCTATACTGCTGCCTAAGTGAGCGCTGCCTAAGTAAAGAGCAATGTGGATACAATATATTGTTCTTTTTAGACCAGGGCACTTCTTATAGAAAAAGAATGTCAAAGGAACTTCAAAAGAGCTCAAGAAGGGGATCCACCTCCCCCTCCCTCACGTCAATCACTTCCTCAAACACATCCAATCAAAATTTTAAAGATAGCCATTTTGTTCAGTTTAGTTTTAAGGTCCAGAAATTATGACTTTAAGAATGACACCCCCCCCCCCCAAAAAAAAACCTCAGGGCAAGGGTTGTAAGTTAGGCCCTGTGGGGATATAAGGTTTTTTAAAGAAAGGGTGGTTGTATAGACCTCACAGGGGGCTCATTTGATTGGTAATCAGAAGTTCTACTGGCCTTTTTAACAGTCAAAAGTGATTGGAAGTCATGCAGCCCCTCCCCATACACCAATAATTTCCCTAAACACATTCAATCATAATTTTTGAGATATCCATTGTGTTCAATGCAGTTGAAAGGTCCAGAAATTATGTCTGTGAAGATACCCCCCCCCATATAGGCCTCGGGTCAAGGATTGTAAGTAAGGTCCAAGGTCATATAAGGTTTTTATAGAAATGGTGGTCGTATACAATTCAAAGAGGACCCATTAGATTGGTAATCAGAAGTTATAGTGCCATTTTTAAGAATCAATATGATCAGAAGGTAAATAGCCCCCCCCCCACACACACGCGTCATATTTTCCAGATACACACCTGATAGAAATTTTAAGATGGCCAATTGTTGTTGTAAAAACTTTGGAAAGGGCTTAGTTGGTTGGTAATTGAAAGGGCAAGTGCCTTCTTCAATAGTCAAAAGTGATTGGAGGGCAACCAACCCCCCCGCCAATCATTTCCCCAAACACTTCCAGTCAAAATTTCGAGATAGTTATTTTTTTTATGTAGTCTAAAAGTCCAGAAATTATGTCTTTGAGGATGAGCCCCCTAACAGTTCTCAGGGTAAGGGTTATAAAGTATGCCCTGAGGGCATTTAAGGTTTTTATGGAAACGGTGGTCATATAAATTTACGAGGGGGCTCATTGGATTGGAAATCGGAAGTTGAAGAGCTATTTTTAGTAGTCAAATTTATCGGAGGGCAGCTATACCCCCCCCCACCCTTCACGTTATATTTTCCCCCAATGCATCCGATAGAAATTTTAAGATAGCCATTTGTTCAAAAATAGTCCAAAGATCTCATAACACGGCCTTTGGGGTTGACACAACCCCCCAAAGTATGGGGATAAGGGTTTTAAGTTATGCCCCGGTGTATGTAAGGTTTTTATGAATAAGTGGTCTTGTGAACTTTAGAGGAGGCTCATTCGAAGAAAGTTCTGCTCTCAGGAATTCAGGACATCACAGTGTCAGGACATCCTACAGTGGTCAACAATACAACAGCAACCTTATAAGAAAATCGAAATATATTTTCTTGTGATTATTATCGCTTCTAATCAGCAGTTGTACCAAACCTATCCTGCTCAAGTCATCCTCAGGGCTATACTGTGGTGTTTATCCTCCCCATAGTATTGTGCAGACGTTTTTATATAATCTTTTTCCACTTCTTTTTTTTTTTTTTTTTTTTTTATAAAAGATTTTTCCATTAGGCATTGTTCAGATTGCATCCAAAAAAAAACGTCCCCCCATATCCCAAATTAAAGTCGATAGTTAAAGATACCCATCCTGGATGGTCAAGCAGCTTATCTGAAAGTTCTATTGGTGGATCTAATTAGGAGAATAGGACAATGGTAACTGTAGATCATAATGCAAACATCAATAATGATAATGGGTTTCAAGAGGTCCTCTAGAAGCTCTAAAAAAAGGAAAAAAATCTCCCCAATTAAAAGCATTTTCCCTCTCCCTGCCCAAGATCCTCCCTCCAAAAACTTAGGAATTTACCTTAAAATTACTCCCACTACCCCCTTTGAAATAAAAATGATCACTGCAATAAGAGTTGCAATTTTTAAATTGCTAAAATCAATGTTCTCTCTTAACATTAACCGTGATGGATCTCTGCTAAGTATGCATTTCCAATCGGAAGTTGCAATTTTTAAATTGCTAAAATCAATGTTCTCTCTTAATATTAACCGTGATGGATCTCTGCTAATAGCTGTAGAAGATCAGAAATCAGCAGATACAATAATTAACCTTAAATCCCTTCTGAATAACCCAATTATTGCATCTAATTGGAACCCAAAACAATCACCAACAAAAATAGTAGTTTATAATGTTCCCCCAGAGATATCTACTCAGGAGTTAAAAGAAGGCCTTTCAGATAGGGCTGGAAACACAATCCCAGTTGAGGATGTTACCCAACTTGGAAAACCCAACTCTAATGGCCTAAAAACTAGTAGATCCTTCTTATTCACACTGAAGGATAAAATTGATATCCCAGAAAATTATTCCTATTTGGGCAAATCAAACCACACAAGGAATACAAACCTAAGCCTATTCAGTGTCAGAAGTGTTTCAAACTGGGACACACAACAAACAAATGCAATGAAATTCTCCAAGAGTGTAGTAATTGTAAATCTTTCCATCCTAAAGAGCTGACAACTTGCAACAACACTCAGCCTACATGCATCAATTGCAAAGGCCCACATGAATCTACAAATAAATCATTATACCCTGCATACAAGAAAAGAGCTCTGACACTCCAAATATCAACAGAGAAGGCCATCCCATACCCCTTTGCAGCAATGGAAGCAAATGCTGCCCAACAATACCAAATAAAGCCTGTAATGAAACCAACCAAAACCCCCAAGTCAAATGCCCCCAATGCATCAAGCTCCCCATATAAAACACCATCTTCTAAGCCCCCTAGCTCAAATCCCTATCAGAAGGAATCACCAAGCCAACAAGCCTCCTTGTCCGGTGAGATGAGGTCAGCCTGGCCCCCCCCACCCAAGATGAAACAAACCAGAAATACTACCAGGAATCAATCCCTTAACCAACAAACAGGATGCACAACCAAAAATCCAATCCCCAAATATATGCTAATTCATTCTAAACTGTAATGCAGTTCAGGCCATGAACATACATCAACTACAGAAAACAAAAATAATTTCAGAATTGGCAAAAATCTACATCCCTGATGATATGCTCATTCAAGCAAAAAAAGATCTTGCTTTACTTTTATTAAAGCTGAACATTGATACAGAGCCATATGAAGAATAAATCAACAACGCAATATAAATCAATGCTGCAATGGAATGGAAGATCACTCACAAAAAATGAGCTAAATGAACTAAAATCTTTTATGAATAATAATTCCATTAATATTGCTTGCCTCCAGGAAACTCATTTAACCCAAAATCAACAAATTAGGTCTCCGGGATATACTATCCTGAGAAAGGATAGATCTTCAGAGAGAAAAGGAGGTGGAGTAGCTTTATTAGTTAATAATAATATAAAATATTGTGGCATCAATTTTCCAGATTTTGCAAATGATGTTGATGTTATTGGTATCAGTGTTTGGCTGAATAATTTAAAAACCTACATAATAAACTTTTATAACCCTAATGACCAAACTACAGATGCCAAGGATTTCTTTAATTATATAAATAATTCTAATATGTTAAAAAATATCATTATTTGTGGTGATTTCAATTCCCACAGCCTTTTGTGGGGGAATAAACCAGCAAATAAAGCTGGTGAATTCATTGAGCATATGACTTCAAATATTAATGAATTAGCTGTTGCTACCCCTCCAAACCTGAACACATATTTCAACCCCAAAAGTGGCAGATTCTCCACATTTGACCTACAAATTGTGTCATTAAATTTTTTGAACAAAATTTACATAAATAAAATTGATAGTCTATGTACTGACAACTTTACTATAGTTTGCTCTCTAAATGAACCTGCTGAAACTTTATCTCATACATCCAAATATATCAACACTAAAGCAAATTGGTCTATGTTCCAAAATAAGCTAAATGATGAAATTACAAGTTTCACCCAAAGTTCATGCATTTGTAACACAACAGTTGACACACATGCTGAACCCTTGACATCTTTACTAAAAAATGCAGCTAATCATGCTATCCTCAAGGCAACACCTAAGAAAACATTCCCTAAACAAATTCCTAAAGCATGGTGGACAAATGAGTGCCTAAATAAATGGAGGATAAAAAAGGCAGCTAGGACAGAATTCATAAGAAAACCATCACCTACTACATATTTAAAAAAATTACAAGCAGAATCTTATCTAAAAAGGACTATAATAGATGCTAAATATAAATACTTGAATAATTTTGCAAATAATTTCTTCAGAGAAACACATGAGCCAATTATACATAAAGTCATAAGCCACATCTGTGGGAAAAAGACTTCCCTCAACCCACTCCTGTATGAGCTTTTACATAATAATACCCATTATGACGATGATAATGGAAAAGCTAACCTATTTGCAACTCTTTTTGTTAATAAGCTAACATCAAATAATCAAAGCAAAATGTCCATAATTCTCATGAACACTAGCTACCGACCATACACAGGATCAGAGTACATAACCAATCCATTTTCAATCCAGGAATTGAATAATGTAATCTATTATATCAGGACCAAAACTAGCAGCAGATGTAACAGTATTCACCGTACATCGATAAATAATCTTACACCTTCATACAAACAAGAACTTCTAAATTGTTATAATCACGGTTGGGCATCTTCTAGGTTCCCCAATATATGGAAATATTGGTCCCTCCTACCAATCCTAAAGAAAAACAAACCAAATGATAACCCTGAGTCTTATAGGCCCATAATGATTACACCTGTGATGGAGAAAATAATGGAGAAAATGATTTATCACAGACTCCTCTGGTTCGTTGAAAACAATAATATGATCCCACATACTCAAACTGGATTTAGGAAATACCACTCCTCAACAGATGCTTTCATTTTGCTAACAAATGCAATAAATGAATATTTCTCTAAAAATAATATCCTAGTGGCAGCTTTCCTAGATTTTGAAGGGGCATATGACAATGTGAACCACCAAATCCTTTTAAATAAACTTGCAAACCTTGGAGTAACCCCTTAAGCTAGTATCTTTTATTAAATCCTTCATAGAAGTCTGAAGTTTCATTGTTTGTGTCGGTTCAGCCTTTTCACCCCAAAAGACAATATCCAAAGGCCTACCTCAGGTAGCAGTCCTCAGTTGCCTCCTATTTGCCCTATATCTCTGGGACATGAACCTACCCCCCACAAATCTACAATATGCTGATGATCTGGTGCTATGGTCATCTGGCAACACCTTTCAGATAGCACAGTCAAATCTGCAAAAGTCACTTTTCCAGTTTGAAAAATTCTCTCAACATTCAGATTTACCCATTGCACCCACCAAGTCAAAAATAATCCAATTTCACAGGAAGTGAAACCATGTTAATGCAAAACTAACTCTAAATAAAACAACTATTCCAGAAGATAATCATGTTAATTACCTAGGTCTCATGCTTGACCAAAAACTTAATTTCCACCTCCACATTTCAAACACAATAAAAAAGTGTTATAGAAAAGCAAATATACTAAAGACTTCTTTCCACATCCTGGGGTTGTAAGGGGAAAACCGTACTTCAATTTTATAAATCAAATATAAGACCCCATATTGACTATGGGCTCTTCGTCTACGGTGCATGTGCAAATACCAAGATGAAAAAAATTGAAACAACACTAACTGATACAATGCAGCTTATATTTGGTCTTAGAAAGCCCACAAGCACCAAGTTTTTGCCTATAGAGAGTGGATTAACAGCAATAAGGGAGAGACGTAGCTTACTCTTGATAAAACATCTTACAAAAATTGAATCAAATAGCTCACACACATTACATAATTGGTTAAGAAATCCAGCCATGTATAGAGGTATTGCAGATGAGTATGCCAATATTCAAAAGAAGTTCCCTGTACCAGCAAAGTCTATTGCACCTAATTTCCCCTAATCCCCTCCATGGAATTGATCATTTCCCATAATAAATACTGAATTTTCAAAATGGAATAAAGATTTAACCCCCATTGCTTTTGTCCAGAAAAAATTTGCAGAACTTAATACAATTTCCTATAAAAATCACTTCCAAATATTTGTTGATGGGTCAAAAATGAATGAGAAGGTTGCAAGTGGTGTTTTCCTTCCTCACCTGAAAATTGCAATGGGCGAGAGATTATTTAATAATTTATCTATAATGTCTGTTGAGTTAAATGCCATAATCATGGCATTAGAACACCTTAAGCAAAACCAATCTTTGATTGAAAATTCGAAAAATATTATCATCTATTCCGACTCTTTATCAAGCCTTGAGTTGCTGGCCTCAGCTCCTCAATATAAGTTGGACATTAACACTTATCATTGTCTCAGTATTATTGATAATCTTGCTTCAAGTGGCATAAAAACTTACTTTCAGTACATTCCTAGCCACTCTGGCATAAGTGGTAATCATCAGGTTGATGAAATAGCAAAAAATGCTATATATATTGAACAGCCAAGTGGGAGACCAATCCCAATTGGAGATATTTACCGATGGAGGCTATCAGATATTAATTGTAATAAGATCAATCCTATCCTTTCCCCTTTTTCCAATAAGTATCTATCTAAAATTTATCATAGAATTCGTTCTGGAACAAATGGACTAAATTTCCTTGCATTCTCATATAAGCTTTCTAATTCAAGTGGTTCAATTCCCCTGTCCCCTCTTTGCAGGCATTGTAATATGAATAATGAAACAATTGACCATTGCCTATTTGAATGTAATATGCTGACGTCTGCACAACATACCTTGCTTTGTAAACTGTTAAAATACTTCAAACACCACAAAATCCCGCTATCAGCCAAGAGCCAAGCCAACTATACCTGCACACAGAGCATAGAAATCGACATCTATCATCTTATATTTGAACTCCTAGAGTCGAAAGATCTGCTGAAAGATATCTGAATATATCTAATAAATATGAGGCAATCAAGCCAGTAGCTCTGTAGCCCACAGAGTGAAGCAAAAGGAAAAGGGCTGAATAGTTATACTGAAAAGCCCGCCTGCTGTTAAATAGAAGAAGGATTCTAGTTCCATTTTCTAGTTCTAGTTAATTCTACGCCTCGATTCACTACAGTTGATTGATTGATTTTAAGAGTAAAGCGTGATGGAGAGAAAATAGCCCCCCTCTCCCTTTATATCATCTTTTCCCCAAACACATTTGATTGAAATTGTGAGACAGCCATTTTGTAGCCAATAGTCCAAGAGAATATAACAATGTCTTCAGTAATCAAATATAAGAAATATATAGGCAGACATTGAACTAAATCAAAAAAAAATATGAGCATGTGAACGTTCAAAAAGGTGACAAAGCAATATCTCAAGAACAATTTATATTATTAAGTTAGATCTTTAAGAGTAAGTTTTGGGGAATTTTGAACTAGCCAGAAGGCACTACGTGTATACTTTTAGTACTACAACTACAGTTACTGTAACTAATAACGCTTAGAGTATTAAGGTGAAACCTCTAGGAAGTGTTTAGGGGGCGTTTCAATTAAACAAAAAAACTATATACATGCAGGTTTTTAAAAAGGCATATAAGCAATATCATAGGCGTCACCGTTCTATCATAGCTAGATATGTCATTAAAACATTTAAAAAAGCTGATTCGATTCAAAATTAAAAGTTCTAGTGTCCTTTCTAAGAGTAAAAAGAGATTGGAGGGAAATCAGCCCGTCTCTAAAGCCGATTTATTTCCCAGATACAACTTGTAAAAATTTTGAGACAACTATTTTGTTCAGCATAGTAGAACGGTCCAGCAACTATGTCTTTAGGGACATTGGGCATGTCAGACCCCCACAATTATGCCAAACTATGGATTCTTATAAAAAAAAACTGGAAAGATATAATTTTTTTTTCATGAAAATGACTTTTGTCAATAAAAAACAAACAGAAATTCATCTAAAAAAACTTTTTCCACAAAACAAGCTTTTCAAAGAAAAGTAAAGAGCTCCATCAAGCCAAATACGGACAGAAATGAAGTCAAGTAATCATCCAAGCATAAAACTACCACAAATCACTATTAATAAACAAAATGAAACTCAAAATGAACAGAAATTAGAATAAATAGTGGAGTCAAACTCAAAATGAGCAAAAATTAACATTATTAGGGCTGATAACCCCCATGCCTTCTCAAGACCAGAACATAATTTGCACTTTACTGAAAACAAAATATGTTTAAACGTTTTCACTTTTTTTACTTAAATAAGTAAAAAACTGTTTTTACTCACTTTTTTTTACCCATTTTTTATTTTAAGGAATAAAAATCAGTATAATTAATTAAACTGACAATCCACAGTCATTTTTTATTATTTTTTCATTAAAGTCTAAGTTATGTTCTGGTCTTGAGAAGGCATGGGGGTTGTCAGCCCTATTAATGTTAATTTTTACTCTTTTTGAGTTGACTTGGCTATTTATTATAATTTCTGTTTGTTTTGAGTTTAATTTAATTGATGATAGTGATTTATGGTATTTTTATGGTTGGAAGATTATTTGACTTTATTTCTGCCCATTTTTGGCTTAATAGAGCTCTTTACTTTTCTTTGAAAACTTGTTCTGTGGAAAGTTTTTAAATTATTACAAATATATGACACTGTCATTCAGCCAGGGGGGGGGGCAGGCACCCATGATTGTTTGATATGCTTACCCAACATATTCAAGTATGTCCAAAATCACAGTACCTTAATTACTGATAGTAATACATGCTCAAGAACTTTATTAAAAGTGCAAGAGACAGTAATAGGTCGGTAAGAAGAGCAAATTAAAGGAGAATTTCCATTCTTTAAAATTGAGGAAACAGCACCAAACAAAAAACTCTCCGCTTCACTAGAAGTTCAAATACACATGTGAGACAGTAGATATATATGATCAATAAGGGGGAAGCAATCTAATAAAATGTGAAATCTAGAGATTCCATCATTATCAACATTATCTTACTTAAGTTTCTTAATTGCTTCAACTACAGATGAAAGAGAAATGGGAATACAAAGATGCTGAGGTAGGGGGGGGGGGGGTACAAAAAATGACAGAAAGAGAATGAGTATACAAAGAATGGTGTCCAGCCCCACCAAATTTTATTTCAGCACTGCTTTGGGGTCTAGTACCAGTAATCAACACAATAGTTGATGAAGAAAATAAAAAATCCCTAACCATCAATGATAATGCTCCTTTTGGCAACAAAAACAAGGAAGGGGAGCCAGCAGACATTCCAACCAAAGTAGCCAAAGCTGCAGTTCTTACTTTATGTACATTTTTAGAAAAAAAAAAAAAAAAAAAAAAAAAAAAAATAGTAATGTATCAGATAATGTTTTTCCATTAGTTGCTTCAATCACAAAGATGATTGAAACACATGTTGCCAATAGTCTTAAGCAGAAGAAGATTATGGAATTTATTACTCAGTGAGGTTAATCTGTTGGTACACTTTTCTCAATTATGTACAGTATACTGCAAGCACTTATGATTAATACAGCAAATAACTTGATTTCATATTAATCCAGTAATAAAATCAAGTTTAACTCTCTAGTTGCTGTAGAGAACAAATTTAGTCAATTTTTACCTCTGTATCTCAAATTTTCATTTGTCTTACCTCTATAGCTTGTTACCTTTATAGGTTGTATGTTATGTAGAATAACCTCTACAACTCAACTATATGTAACTCAAAGAAAAATCATTATCTCATGAATTTTGTGTTAGCAAGAGTCAACTGTATTTACCCTAGATTTTAGGTAAACATATATATTAACAGAATATTCAGATATCCTAAGAACAAACTTATCTCTCAGAATTTCATCCTGAATCCAAATATGACATTCATTTATGTCACAAATTTAATTTTTAGCCCTTTATGGACCCTCAAAATGATACCTTTATCTCTTGTTTTAGATAAAACTCATACCTGTGTTAGTGTAAATCTTGTCAAAACCAGTCTATTCATAAATTGAATTGACGGAAACAAAATCAAGAATCAATAAATGCATGGGAAATATATAATACAGCCTATGTATTTGGGTAAGGTTATAAAGGTTAGGTTAAAATTGAATTTATAGTGGAAACAAATGTCACATTTGGATTCAGGATGAAATTATGATTATAAAGGTAAGTTAGTGAACACAGGTATATTAGCTGTATCTAAAATAAGAGAAAATGTATCATCTTTGAGGGTTTCAGGATGAAATTTTGATTACAGAGATGTTTTTTTTGGGCTATCTGAATATTCTGTTAATACCTACATTTAACAGATTTTATGTGCATTAAAAATTTCCACCAATGAGTGAATTACTTTTTATGAAAATTTTGGAATAGCCATGGTAGCAAGCACAACTGGTGAATAATGCATTCTACTCCCTTTGTTGCAGTGCAAACTCTTCAACTCTGGTTTGAAAACTAGTCTTTTAGTCAAAAACCAGTCCAAGTTTTTGTTCTATGTAACATTTGAGCTTTGAGGGTTTCATAGATTCAGCACTAAGAACAGAATTGCATAAAACATACTATTTATAACAACAAACATAGACCTCCACTTTAATCACATTTAATCAATACTTTTCCAGATGAGCCTTTTTCAGTCAGGCTTGATTCACTGAGGACCCTACCCAAGACAACCCACTAGTTGAAACCACTGACATAAAATGTGACCTAGATCTTTCTTATTCCTTTCATTTGGTAAATAAGTTTGATTAAATATTTAAGACATTTCAATAATGACTTAGTACAGGAGACTAAAAAACATGTCTTTGTCTAAAAAAAAGAAAGGTTAACTTGTAGTCTAATAAAACTCAAAAAGTAGGCTATATATACACTGAGAATTCCAAAAACTTGCAGCCTTTAGATTTGAGAAGCCATAATATAATTTATCATTCCCTTAAAGTAGTCATTAGAGTACCAGAATTCCATTCCTAAAACTTGCATTTCAGCATGTTGTTTAATAATAGAAAGCACTTGGCACTGACATCATTTTATCAATAAGGCTATAATATTCTGAAATAAAATAAAATAAACAGTTATTTATAATTTCTCTATTAATTGGAAGAATACTTGGGTATATAGAATACTGGTAAGATTGTATCAGTATTCTATAAGAAACTGTAAGGACAGTGACCTGCTTGGCCAAAGGTCCATTGCCCTACTGTAAATTTATAATTACCTTAAATTGCACTTGCTAGCAATAGGACAAATCCTGTGTCCACCAGCTTCAGTGATGATAGTTAATCATCATCTGTGGCTACCCAAATGGTGCACCACGGTTTGTTGAGCCACTCCCTATCCACTGATCACTTGAACACATCCACGCTGGTAGAGGTTACTGTTTTTTCACTAAGGGAGTTCCACAAGCTGACAACTCTATTTGAGAAGAACTTGTTCCTTAGTCTGGTGTTGGCTTGTTTCCAGAAAAACTTTTGAGAATGACCACGAGTTCTATTTGAATTGTCTGGTTGGAAAAGGCCAGGAATGGTATCCTCAGCATTTAGAAGCTTGTATGCTGTTATCACATTGCCTTGTTTGCAATGATATGTTAGAGATGGTATTCTAAGCTTATGGAGATGGGATGGATAAGGGACATCATAGAGGTCTCTAATACATTTTGTTGCCCTCCTCTGGACTGATTCAAGAGCTGCTTGGTCTGTCTTATTGATTGGGCATGCAATACACATTCCAAACTCTAGCCTTGGTTGAACTAGACTCTTGTATAGCTTGGTCATAACAGTTGGAGATCTGCTAGTGAACGTTCTTTTGATTAAGCCAAGAGTCTGATTAGCCTTCACAATAGTCGCTTGTGCATGAATATGAAATTTCAATTCGTTGTCTACCAGGACACCAAGATCTCTCTCCTCGTGGCTGCTGGAAATGGCATTTTGGGACCCATCCCTACAATCCATATGGTACTGAGTGTGTGGGTTTTTCTTCCCAAGGTGGAGAGTCTTGCATTTTGATGCGTTGAATTCAAGCCTCCAAATATTAGTCCAGTGAGTGAATGTATTGAGGTCCAGTTGGATCGACTTAATATTCTCCACTGTGTCTGCATGACCGATAAGTTTTTAGTCATCAGTGTAGAGGCTTACTTTGTTGTTTAGGATTTTGGGCACGTCATTTATATATATATTAAATAAAGTCGGACCCAAAACTGTTCCCTGGGGGACACCACTTCCAACAGCGGCCACCTTGGAGAAAAACTTCCTTCCATCCTCGCCAAATACTTTAACTGTCTGTTTCCTAAATCCTAAACATCTGTAATGTAGAACAAAAATCAGACAGAAATAAACCATTAAATGCTCTTTCCAAATATGATGGTCAATATCTACCAAATCATATTATTGAGTTAGGAATAAAGTGAATTCACCATTCAATGCCTTTTTTAATGCTGATTACGAATATAAAAAGCATTTCTCTCCGAAATTAATTTCAGCCCCCCCCCCTATATAGGCTATACCTACCCTAACCCTGACTTGGCATATATAGGGGGCGGGGCTGTAATTCATTTCCAATAGAAATGCTTAGGCTATTATATTTGTAATCAGCATAAAAAAGGCATCAAATGGTGTATTCACTTTATTCCTAAGTCAGTAATATGATTTGGTAGATATTGACCAATATGATAATTACTACTGTCACAATTTTCACCCCAGCAATCATCCCCTCCCCCAGATTGAGCCATTTATAGTCCTGGGCTACATAGGCTACTACTTGTTTTAAATGGATTTATTTTTTATTACAGAACAACTGTTGATGACAAATAAGCACAAAGTTGAGGAGAAACCCATAAAATCAGTTAACATGCATATAGAGCTATAGACTATTATGGCACAGAAGAGGGGGGTTGGTAGCCTATTAAAATTGGGACAAAAGCAATTGTTATATACAGAGTGAGAACTGAATAAAAAAGAAGATTGTACATTTTTTTTTTTTTTTGATTTTATTACCTACCTGAAAGAACTTTTAAAAAATTTTTCGCCTTCATTTTTCGACCTTGCCACTGTTGCCACTAGACATTTCGTGTACAAAATATTGACAAGTCAGTAGAAAATTATCTTCGTGGGCCCAATAGTCTATTCAGCAATAACAGTATATTCCACCTTAAGGGCTGGGCACACGTAGCTGATTTCGGGAACTGATTTCCAAATCAGCGCCGTTTTTGAAAGAAATCGGCGTCGATTTATAAATATGCTGAGATCAATCATGCAACTAATTATAAACTCCAGTTGACTATTTGTGTCCATGTTTTTTTGTTTTGAAATCTCATGCAACAAATTTTTCTTTTAACAAATTTTTCTTACCACTATCGTTTGTCCACTGATGCTGAAATCGGTTCCCGAAATAAGCTACGTGTGTCCAGCCCTTTACTCCTTTGAACTAATGCACCTAATTACAATTTCCATGAATGGTATCTAAGATTAAAAGGGCAAATGTAAAGAAAAACTGGCCTCCTCTTACAGCTCCTGAACAGTGTTGATCATGCAAAGTATAAGCACCAATTAATCAACCAAAATTGTATTAAATTGTCAGTGTTAAGTACTTCAAATAAATTGTTCTTAAATACTTAAGCATGTACTTCAGAATGAAAGTACAAGGTTTCAAGGACTTTATGTACGGTAAAGAGGGAAGCAAATAAACTTTGCCCTACGTGTCGTTAAAAACAAAGCAACGTTAAAATATTTCCACCGCTTTAATGGAGAAAGGGAGAAAACCCTGTTTTCAAACAGTTTGTGGTAACGAACTGTAAGTAAGGAGTGACCCGGCTCAATGGTAACCTTATCTCTAAAAAACGGAATTTTGATACCAATAGATACATCAAAAGAATCAGATTTTAATTGTGATTTCAAAAATATAAGTTTCATCAAGTTTAATTTTACCCATCAAAAGTTACGTGCCTGAGAAAATTTGGCTGATTTTCAAAAAAAGGGGGAAAGACCCCCTAAAAGTTATAGAACCTTAATGAAAATCACACCATCATATTCAGCGTATTAAAGAACCCTAATGTAGAGGTTTCAAGCTCCTATCTACAAAAATGTGGAATTTTCAATTTTTTGCCAGAAGAAAGATCACGGATGCGTGTTTATTTGTTTTTTTTTTGTTTTTTTTTCTTTTCCCCAGGGGTAATTGTATTGACCAATTGGTCCTAGAATATCGTAAGTGGGCTCATTGGAACGGAAATTAAAAGTTCTAGTGCCCTTTTTAAGTGACCAAAAAAATGGAGTGCAACTAGACCCCTCCCACGCTCATTTTTTTTCAAAGTCATCCAATTAAAATGTTTAGATTGCCATTTTGTTGCGAATAGGTGAAAATATAATAAATGTCTGTTAGGATAACTTAATCAACCACAGTTCCCCGGGGAAGGGTTGCAAGTTATGAACTTTGCCCAATGCTTACATTTTGTATTGGTTATTGGGAAGTATACAGACATTTTCAGGAAGGATTTTTTTCTGGTGGGGGGGGGGGGCTGGAGGAGGAGGTTACTCGGGATAATCTTTCCGTGGAGGATGTTTCTTTGGGGTAAGGGACATTTCTATGAAGGGGGCGCCGGATTTCCAACCATTATTTAAAAAACGATCAAAAACTAAATAAGAAAAAACAAGTTTTTTCAACTGAAAGTAAGAAGCAACATTAGAAATTAAAACGAACAGAAATTATTACGCATATGAGGGGTTCTCCCCCAAATCAACACCTCTCTCTTTATGCTCCAGTTTTTTTTAGTGCTTTCAAAAGAGCTATCTATTCTAATTAAACGGCCTTTGTGATTCAGGGGTTTGGGAATTAAATTTTTTTTTAACTTTTAACGTAAAGAGCGTGGTATTGACTAAGGGGAGAATCCCCTCATATACGTAATAACATATACGTAATAAACAAAACAATAAAAAAAAAAAAGCGATACGAAATTTACCTGATTTTTTAAAGAGGGAGGAAACGTCCCCTACAAGTGATAAAATTTTAATGAAAATCACACCGTCAGATTCAGCGTATCAGAAAACCCTATTACATAGGTTTCAAGCTCATATCTGCAAAAATCTGCAACTTTGTATTTTTTGCCAGAAGAAAAACATACAAATATATAAGTTCGTTACGTAAGTTAATTTGTAAATTACGTCAGAACCAAATTTAGAGACAGCCATTTAGCAAAAGAAAAGTAAAGTTTTTATGCAAATTTTGTTTACTTATTCAATGACGGTGAGCCAAAATAAAAGCTCCATTAACTAAAAAACGATCAGAAATTAAATAAAAAAACAAGTTTTTTAAACTGAAAGTAAGGAGCGTCATTAAAACTTAAAACGAACAGAAATAATTCCGTATATGACAGGAACTGTCCCTACCTCAACGCCTCACTCTTTCCGCTAAAGTTAGAATCTGTCTCACATCTTTATTTTTTAAAACAATAAAAAAAACTTAAGTGTAAAGAGCGAGGCTTTTAGGAGGGGACAGCCCCTTTCATATACGGAATAATTTCTGTTCGTTTTAAGTTTTAACGTCATTCCTTACTTTCAGTTAAAAAAAACATGTTTTTTTTATTTAATTTCATAAAAGAAGGAAAAGTCAGATCAAATCAGATAATAACTTTTGTAACAAAGAAAAACAATAAAGGTTTGTTTTTAAACTATAGCTTACACACGATAAATATGGGAAAAAAGTATTGAAGTATCTACTCAAAGTACATTTGCAAAGACTTATTCAAGTACTTAGAAATGCAATCAAGCATATGTACTGAAGTACCTTCCCAAAAATGATCCTTGAGAGACGTATCTCAAAAATATGCTCCGATTGACTAAAACTTTAAAGGCAGACACCTACAATTATGAAGCATTTAAACAAAGAAGTCTAGATTGTTTACCTTTGCAAAGCTAAAGCCATTATTGAGAAGGTAGTTAAGTAAATTTCTATTTACTTTAATGTATCATTTCAAAAGTGCTTTATGTATTCACTTGGAAATGTTTTTGCACACTTATTGGTGCTTTCAGTAACAAATTCATTTTGAAGCATAATGCACATTATCTCAAACTTCTTAAAAGGTTTATGGAAATTAGGACAAAATTCGAAATGTTGGGATTATTGCAACTCAAAAATAGAGTCTTTACACCTTCTAAGCGGATATCTAGGGCAACAAAAGTTATAAAGGTTTCTTCTTATCGTTAAAGAGAAAAAGGAGCATTGCATGAGAAAATATTTGCTTGGAAATTATTCTAATTGTTGAGTTTAAGCAATGCTGTAACTTGAAAATTCTGAGACTGCAGTAGGTGAAAAGGAACCTTCTTAAGAAGCGTGCACCTTTTGCAGATCCATTATTCCAAGCTTTAAATTATTGGCAGGGTTAAGGAAATGGTTCTCTTGACGCTGTTTTATCCGTATATTATGGTTTGAAGACCAAAGTGAAAGAATTTTAGAATGTATGCACTGTCAAGCCTTACTTTCCCGTTAACAGAAGACATTATTGTAATACATTAGACACCTTTGATGCTTCTTATATGTGTTAGCAATGACATTGGAGGTAAAAACAATAAGTGAACTAGTCATAGCTACTACCTCTCAACCTGATTTCATTTTATGGCTGGGATCAGTCTTGTAAGGCAGAAAGACAAAATAAGAGATACAATGAACCTAGAAATGAAATGTAGTGGTAAAGTTTGCTTCCAATAATGGGCATGCTGAAGCTGTGAAGTTGTGTGACAATGAGAGTAAAAAATTGTTTTCGTTCACAGAGCTTGAACGTACTACCACTGATCAAAAATCGTATGTAGACCCTAAATTGAAAGATTTAAGGTTTAAAAACCGAGAAACCTGGCCAGAGTGATCTGAAAAATATCTATGGATAAGACAATCTTCTTAAGCTGAATCCCTGGAAATAATTTTGCTAATGGTAATAAGACAAATTGCGGTAAAAGAACAAGTAAGTGACATTGCATCTTAAGCTAAAAAAATAGTTACACCAAGAAGCAACTTAGTAGAGTAGAATAAAAACTGTTGAATTAATCGCTGACGTTAAGAGATAGATTATTGTTTTTACATTGCGCTTGCACTATGTTCAAAGCCAAACAAAAAAAAAGCTGCTGAAATTCACATCATTCGCATATAATTACATCCAAAAAAGCAACATTACTCTGTTCGTTCTCAGAACAAGACACGACTCTATTGGTTTTCGAGGTCAGATGATGTTTGTCTAAAAGTAAGTTTCGCAATATATACTTAGGTTGCTATTTCGGCCTATAAACGTTTTAAACCTAAGCTTCTCTAGTTATAAAACAATATTTATCATAGATATCTTAGACTAAAAGGCTTTTGACGCACAATTATTAAAAAGCTGAATTTTTCAGATTTTTGGAAGATAGGATTACCTAAAAAATTAGAGCATTTCTTGAAAAATAAAACACCCTCCCCCTGTTTTTTGCACTCATGGAACGCTTATTTCCCGCTATAGGAGGCGTATTGACCTCGAGAAAATGGTTTAGCAGATGAAAAGCTTAAGAAGCGTTTACCGGAGAGTTTAGAGAGAGAAAAAAGGGTTTAATTTAAATAAAGCAGTGACAAACGTACTAAAAACGCACTAAAAACAAAAGCAACAACAGAACATTAATTAATAAAAACTTCCGAAGATTTTGACTCCAAATCCGGGAGCCTTTATCAACGGGGACAAAAAGAAAAAAAAAGATAGTTAATCATCTAAAGAAAAAAAAAGTACAACACAAACAAGAGACAAAAAATAAAGAAGAAATACTTTAGTATTTTATCCAAAAAACTTGAAGAGCATAAAGATGAGATAGAGAAATCCCATGCGGGAATTAAAACAAAAACTATATTAGATTTAGTTACAATAGCTAGTAAGTATACGAACTGTTTTAAGCTTAGGGAAAATTTGTTCCATCAAATAAGGGGTTTATCGATGGGTGGACCTATAAGTCCGCTCTTAGCGTACATTTATGTAGAGTATGTAGAGACTTTAGCTATAGAAACATATTTTTAAAAACCTAAATTTTGGGGAAGATACATGGATGATATTTTAGTTATTTGGAACTATGGGGTTTCAGAAATTAGAGGAATATTAAAATTTTTTAGGAGGAGAATTAATCTTTACATTTGAAAAAGAAACTGAGAATAAGTTACAGTTCTTGGATATCTTGATTCATAGAAATAATAATGATTTGGCATTTTCAATTTACCGTAAACTGACCAACAACAACCGTTATTTGTCTTTCATGTCAAATCACCCAATCCAAGTAAAAAGGGGAGTGAGTAGTTATTACTTTAGCTGATAGGATATTAAAATTAGCACAAAGGGACACGGTTCAAAGGGACACGAACAGCCCAAAGAGACACACACAGCCAAAAGAGACATACACAGCCCAAAGAGACACACACAGCCCAAAGGGACACTAACAGCCAAAAGAGACACACACAGCCCAAAGAGACAAAAAAGGTAAAAAAGAACAAAACAAACACAGCCGAAACAGACACACACGACCAAAAATGACACCAACAGCAAAAAGAGACACAAAAAGCCCAAAGAGACACACACTGCCCAAAGAGACTAATATAGCCCGAAGAGACATACACAGCCCAAAGAGACACAGAAAGTCCAAAGAAATACTCAAAGCTGAAACAGACAAACACAGCCCAAAATGACACACAAAGATAGCCCAAATAGAAACACACAGCGCAAAGAGATACAGACAGCACAAAGAGATACAGACAGCTCAAAATGACACAAATAGCTGAAAGAGACACACACAGCCCAAGAAACTCACAGAGACCAAAAAGACACACACAGCCCTAAGAAAAATACACAGCCAAAAGAGAAATACACAGCACCAAGAGAAACATTGAGCATAAAGAGACAAACACAGCACAAAGAGACACACCCAGCCCTAAGAGATACATACAGCCCAAAAAGACACACACAGTCCAAAGAAAAATACACAGCCAAAAGAGAAATAGACAGCACCAAGAGACACAAAGAGCACAAAGAGATAAACACAGCACAAAGAGACACACCCAGCCCTAAGAGACACATACAGCCCAAAAAGACACACACAGCCCAAGAAACTCACAGAGACCAAAAAAGACACACACAGCCCAAAGAAAAATACACAGTCAAAAGAGAAATACATAGTACCAAAAGACACAAAGAGCACAAAGAAACAAATACAGCACAAAGAGAAGCACCCAGCCATAAGAGACACATACAGCCCCAAAAGACACACACACAGCCCAAAGAGACATATTCTGCTCCAAGAGACACACACAGCCCAAAGAGAAAGAAGCAGCCCAAAGAGACACACATAGCTCAAAGAGACACACACTTTCCAAAGAGACAAACTTAGCCCAAAGAGACATAAACAGCCCAAAGAGATACAAAAACCCCAAAAAGACACATATAGCACAAAGAGACACAAACAGTCCAAAATGACCGACACAGCCAAAAGACACACACATCCCAAACAAACACACACACATCCGAAAGAGAGACACACAGCCCAAAAAGAAATACACATCACAAAGAGACACATAGAGCCCAAGGAGACACAGACAGCCCAAGACGATTCCTACAACCCGACGAGAAACACACAGCTCAAAGAGAAACACAAAGCTCAAAAATATACAAAAAGCTAAAAAAGACACACTCAGCTCAACGAGACAAATACAGCCAAAATGACTCACACATTCAAAAGAGACACACATAGCTCAAACAGACCACAAACAGCCAAAAGAGACACAAACAGCCCCAAGAGAAGCAAACAGCCCAGAGATACACACATTGCCCAAAGAGAAACACAAAGCCCAAAAAGACACACATAGCCCAAACAGACACAAACAGCCCAAAATGACGCACACAGCCAAAAGAGACACAAACAGCCCAACAAGAAACAAACAGCCAAAAGAGACACACTAAGCCCAAAGCGACACACGCAGCCTAAATAGACACACAAAGCCCCAAAAGACATACAACCCAAAGAGACACACAGCCTAAAATTACACACCCTGACCAAAAATACACGAACAGTTGAAATAGAGACAAACAGTCCAAAGAGACACACAAAGCCAAAAAAGAGACATACGGCCTAAAAATACACTCACAGCCCAAAATGATACACACAGCTAGATGAGATACTCACAGCACAAAGAGTCCAAAGAGACAAAGACAGCCCAAAAAGAAACCAACAGCTTAAAATGACACATACAGCCAAAAGAGACACACACAGTCCAAAGAGAGACACAAAGCCTAAGGACACACACACAGCCCAAAGAGACACGCAAAACTAAAAAAAAAATACATACATCTCAAGCGGAACTACAACAACCCAAAATGACACACACAGCCAAAAGAGACATACACAGTCCAAAGAGACACACACAGGCCAAAGAGACACACATAGCCCAAAAAGACATACACAGCCCAAAGAGACAGGCAAAGCCCTAAAAAGCACATACAGCCCAAACAGAGACATACATCCCAAAATGACACACCCAGCCAAAAGAAATACAAAGATCACAAAAAAACAAAAACAGACAAAAGAGACACACACTGCTCAAAGAGAAACAAAAGGCCCAAAGAGACACAAAAGCCCAAAAGACATACACAGCCCAAAGAGACAGACACAGCCCAAAATGACAAACACAGACAAAGCCCGAGGAGACACAAACAGCCCAAAGACACACACACACAGCGCAAAGAAAGACAAACAGTAGAAACACAGTCCAAGGTGACACACACAGCCCAAAGTGGCACAGTCAGCCGTGTTTGTTTCTTTGGGCTGTTCCTGTCTCTTTGTGCTGTGTGTTTCTTTGGGGTGTTTTTGTTTCCTTGGGATTTTTTTGTTTCCTTGGGCTGCGTGTGTGTTTCTTTGGGCTGTGGGTGTCTCTTTTGTCTGTGTGTGTCATTTTGGACTCTTTCTGTCAATTTGGGCATTGTGTGTCCCTGTGGGCTGTGTGTTTCTCTTTAAGGTGTGTGTGTCTCTTTGGGATATTATAGACACACATAGCCAAAAGAAAAACAAAGAGCCCAAACAGACACACAACGCCCCCCAAAAAAAACGCACACAACCACAACAGACACATAGCCCAAAATAAAACACACAGCCAAAAGAGACAAACATAGCCCAAAGAGACACACACAGCCCAAAGAAACAGACGCAGCCCAAAGAGACACACAAAGCCCAAATAGAGTCAAACCGAAAGAGACACAAAAAGCCCAAAAAGACACACACATTACAAAGAGACAGACACAGCCAAAATGATACACACAGAAATAAAGACACACACAGTCCAAAGAAACACACACAGCCCAAATAAACATACACCGCCCAAAGAGAAACACACAGCCCACAGACACACTCAAACTAAAAGCCAAAAACGACACACAGAGCCCAAAGAGACAGACACAGCTCAAAATGACAATCACAGACGAAAAAGACACACACAGCCCAAATATAACACACACAGCCCAAAGAGACGCACTCAGCCCAAAAAGACACATACAGCCCAAAGTGGCCAACACAGCCAAAAGAAATACACAGCCCAAAGAGACACACAAATCCCAAAAACAAAGACAGCCCAAAGAAACATACAGGAACTCAAAATGGCAAACACAGCCAATAAATACACACACAGCCCAAACAAAAACACACATCCCAAAGAAACACAAACACCCCAAAGAGGCCAACACAGCTCAAAGAGACACACAGCCCAAAGAGACACACAAATCCCAAAAAGAAACAAACAGCCCAAAGAGAAATACACAGCTCAAAATGACACCCAAAGCCAAAAGAGAGTCAAAAGCCCAAAGAGAAACAATCAGCCTAATGAGACACACACTTTCCAAAGAGACACATACAGGCAAAACGATGCACACAGCCAAAAGAGACATATGCAGCATAAAGACAGACATACAACCCAAAGAGACACACAAAGCCAAAAAAGAAACACACGTCCCTAAAATACACGCACAGCCTAAAATGAAACGCACAGCTAGATGAGATGATCACAGCACAAAGAGAGATACAAAGTCCAAAGAGACAAAGACAACCCAAAAAGAAACCAACAGCCTAAAATGACACATACAGCCAAAAGAGACACACAAAGTCCAAAGAGAGACAAACAGCCCAAGGAGAAACACAGCCCAAAGAGACACGCAAAACTAAAAATAAACACATACAGCCCAAGTAGAACTACACAGCCCAAAATAACACACCCAGCCACCATTCTTGGATATTTGGATTTATAGAAATAATGATGAATTATTTCATCATTTCTATTTCTTTAGTTGATAGAAATAGTTATGTTATTAGTTATTAGATTGTTATTAGAAAAAGTATGTGTCCAATAAGAAAGTCTTTCATACTCCTGCCATTTACTCGTGCCTCAGCCATTGAAACATTTGCCTCTAAATTACTTAGACTATCTGGTCTTGACTTGTCTCTGTCTCTCATTAAACAGCCCAGTCTTGATGAACCCGATTGCCCAAAATACTTCATATATTCATATATGAAGTATATACTTCAATTCAAAATCCGTTGATTTTGAATTGAAGTTATCAAGTATTTTGGGCAATAGGTTGCATCAAGACTGGGCTGGGTAATTATAGACAGAGAAAAGTCAAGAACAGAGAGTCTAATTACTTGAAAAGCTAATGTTTCAATGGTTTAGGCATGGGTAAATGGCAGGAGTATGAATGACTTGTGTTTTGGATACATGCTTGTCAGCTTAGTTTTTAGTAAGGCATAGAGCCCTTGGCATGCTGATCAAAAATTTAAAAAAAAGGCAAACAAGGTAGACCCGCCTATGGTCTTAAGAAGGTTGACCAAGAATTTAAAATTGACATAGGACCATAAATGATAGAAATAGAAATAGTTATTTCTTTAGTTGATAGGATATTAAAATTAGCACAAAGGGACACGGTTCAAAGGGACACGAACAGCCCAAAGAGACGCACACAGCCAAAAGAGACACACACAGCCCAAAGAGACACACACAGCCCAAAGAGACACTAACAGCCAAAAGAGACACACACAGACCAAAGAGACAAAAAAGGTAAAAAAAACAAAACAAACAGCCGAAACAGACACACACGACCCAAAATGACACCAACAGCAAAAAAAGACACAAAAAGCCCAAAGAGACACACACTGCCCAAAGAGACTAACATAGCCCAAAGAGACACACACAGCCCAGAGACACAGAAAGTCCAAAAAAATACACAAAGCTGAAACAGATAAACACAGCCCAAAATGACACACAAAGATAGACCAAATAGAAACACACAGCGCAAAGAGATACAGACAGCGCAACGAGATACAGGCAGCTCAAAATGACACAAATAGCTGAAAAAGACACACACAGCCCAAGAAACTCACAGAGACCAAAAAGACACACACAGCCCAAAGACAAATACACAGCCAAAAGAGAAATACACAGCACCAAGAGAAACAAAGAGCATAAAGAGACAAACACATCACAAAGAGACACACCCAGTCCTAAGAGACACATACAAACCAAAAAGACACACACAGCCCAAGAAACTGACAGAGACCAAAAAAGACACACAGCCCGAAGAAAAATACACAGTCAAAAGAGAAATACATAGCACCAAGAGACACAAAGAGCACAAAGAGACAAACACAGCACAAAGAGATACACACAGCCCTAAGAGACACATACAGCCCCAAAAGACACACACACAGCCCAAAGACACATATTCTTCTCCAAAAAACACACACAGCCCAAAGAGAAAGAAGCAGCACAAAGAGACACACATAGCTCAAAGAGACACACACTTTCCAAAGAGACAAACTTAGCCCAAAGAGACATACACATACACAGCCAAAGAGACACACAAAGCCCAAAGAAACACAAACATCCCAAAGAGACACACACAGCCAAATGGGACACAAAAAAAATCCCAAAGACACACACATCACAAAGAGAGACACACAGACACACACAAAAAGACACACACAGCCTAAGAGACCCACACATTCGAAAAAGAAACACACAACTCAAAGAGATATACACAGCCCAAAATGGGTCACACAGCCAAAAAAGACACACCCAGCCCAAAGAGAAACATACAGCCCAAAGAGACACGAACAGCCAAAGGAGACACAAAAAAGCTCAAAGAGATACACACTGCCCAAAGAGACACACGTTGCCCAAAGAGATACACATTGCCCAAAGAGACACACACAGCCCAAAGAGACACACGCAGCCAAAAGAGACACACAAAGCCTGAAAAGACACACAACCCTAAAGTCACACAGCCTAAAATAACATACACAGACCAAAATAACGCACACAGTCAAAAGAGACCTACACAACCCAAGGAGACGCACACAGCCCTAAGAGAGACACATCCCAAAGAGACACAAACATCCCAAAGAAACATAAATATCCAAAAGAATCAAAATCAGCCCAAAGAGACACAAGCAGAATGAAGAGACAGACATAGCCGAAAGAGACAAAACAGGCCAAAGAGACAAATACAGCCCAAGGAGACAAACACAGCCCAAAAAAAACGCATACAAAACAAAGAGAGACATACAGCCCAAAGAGACACACAAAGCCCGAATAGAAACACACTTCCCGAAGAGGCGCACACAACCCAAAAAGACACAATCAGTCCAGGAGACACACACAGCCAAAATGACACACAAACAGCCAAAAGAGACACATCCAGCCCAAAGAGACACAAAAAGTTCAAAAACACACAAAGCTATAAAAGAAACACCCAGCCCAACAAGACGCACACATCCAAAAATAATTCACACAGCCAAATAGAAACAAAAATCCCAAAGAGGCACACACAGCCCAAACAGAGACACACAGCCCAAAGGGAGTACACAGCCCAAAAAGACAGACAAAGCCCAAAAGGAAACATACATAGCAAAAAGACAAACACAGCCCAAACAGACACATACATCCCAAGGAGACACACAAAGCTCCAAAAGACACACCCATCCCAACGAGAAGTACACAGCCAAAAATGACTCGCACAGCCAAAAGAGACACACACAGTCCAAGGAGACACGCACAGATCAAGAAGACATATTCTACTCAAAGAAACACAAAGCCCAATGACACACAAGCTGCCCAATGAGATATACATTGCCCAAAACGACACACACTGCCCAAAGAGACATACATAGCCCAAAGAGACACAAACAGCCCAAAGAGACACACAAAATCCAAGGAGACACTCATAGCCCAAAGAGACACACACAGCCCAAAGAGACACACACTGCCCAATGAGACAAACAGACAGACCCGCAAAGGTCAAAAAGACGTTCACAGCCAAAAGAGACACAAATAGCCTGTAGAGACATAAACAACCAAAAGAGAAACACAGTGCCCAAAGATACACACACAGCCCAAAGGGACACAAACAGCCCAAAGAGACAAACAGAGCAAAAAGAGACACACACAGCCCAAAGAGCCACAAAAAGCCCAAAAAGACACACACAGCCGAAACAGACACACACAACCAACACTGACACCAACAGCCAAAAGAGACACTTACAGCCCAAAGAGACACACACTGCCCAAAGAGACAAACATAGCCCGAAGAGACCCACAAATCCCAAAAAGAAACACACAACCCAAAGAGATATACACAGCCCAAAATGGCACACACAGCCAAAAAAGACACACCCAGCCCAAAGAAAAAAACGCAGCCCAAAGAGACATGAACAGCCCAATGAGACACACAGCCCAAAATGACACACACAGCAGGAAGAGACACACACAGCCAAAATAAACACACACAGCCCAAGGAGACACAATTAGCCTAAAGAGACACAAACAGCACAAATAGACAAGCACAGCCCAAAGAGACAAAAATAGTCAGAAGCGATAAACACAGCCCAAAGAGACACATGCAGAATAATGAGACAGACACAGCCGAAAGAGACAAAACAGGCCAAAGAGACAAACACAGCCCAAAGACACACACACACAGCCCAGACAAACAAATACATCACAAAGAGAAACAAACAGCCCAAAGAGACACACAGAGCCCGAATAGATACACACTTCCCAAAATGGCACACACAACCCAAAAAGACACAATCAGCCCAGGAGATACACACAACCAAAATGACACACACAACAAAGAGACACACACAGCCTAAGAGATCCACACATCCCAAAAAGAAACATACAGCCCAAAGAGATATAAACAGCCCAAAATGGGTCACACAGCCAAAAACGACACACCCCGCCCAAAGAGGAACAAACAGCCCAAAGAGACACAAACAACCAAAAGAGACACAAAAAAGCTCAAAGAGATACACACTGCCCAAAGAGACACACATAGCCCAAAGAGACACACGCAGCCAAAAGAGACACGCAAAGCCTGAAAAGACACACAACCCTAAAGTCACACAGCCCAAAATAACATACACAGCCAAAAGAGACTTACACAACCCAAGGAGACACACACAGCCCAAAGAGAGACACACATCCCAAAGAGACACAAACATCCCAAAGAGACACAAATATCCAAAAGAATCAATATCAGCCCAAAGAGACAAGAGCAGAATAAAGAGCCCAGGAGCCCAGCAGCCCAGGAGATAGACACAGCCAAAATGACACACAAACAGCCAAAAGAGACACACCCAGCCCAAAGAGACACAAAAAGTTCAAAAACACACAAAGCTAAAAAAGAAACACCCAGCCCAACGAGACACACACAGCCAAAAATGATTCACACAGCCAAATAGAAACATAAATCCCAAAGAGGCACACACAGCCTAAACAGAGACACACAGCCCAAGGGGAGACACACAGCCCAAAAAGACAGACAAAGCCCAAAAGGAAACATACATACCAAAAAGACAAACACAGCCCAAAGAGACACATACAGCCCAAGGAGACACACAAAGCTCAAAAAGACACACCCATCCCAACGAGAAACACACAGCCAAAAATGACTCACACAGCCAAAAGAGACACACACAGTACAAAGAGACACGCACAGCGCAAGAAGACATATTCTACTCAAAGAAACACAAAGCCCAAAGAGACACAAGCAGCCAATACACAATACATAGCCCAAAAAGACACACAATGCCCAAAGAGACATACATAGCCCAAAGACACACAAACAGCCCAAAGAGACACACAAAATCCAAGGAGACACTCATAGCCCAAAGAGACACACACAGCCCAAAGAGACACACACTGCCCAATGAGACACACACACAGCCCTAACAGACACGCAAAGCTCAAAAAGACGTTCATGGCCAAAAGAGACACAAAAAGCCTATAGAGACATAAACACCCAAAAGTGACACACACTGCCCAATGATACACACGCAGCCCAAAGGGACAAAAACAGCCCAAAGAGACAAATAGAGCGAAAAGAGACACACACAGCCCAAAGAGCCACAAAAAGCCCAAAAAGAAACACACAGCCGAAGCAGACAAACACAACCAACAATGACACCAACAGCCAAAAGAGACACTGACAGCCCAAAGAGACACATACTGCCCAAAGAGACAAACATATCCCGAAGAGACACACACAGCCAAAAGAGACAGACACAGCCCAAAGAGACACACACAGCCCAAAGGGACACGAACAGCCCAAAGAGACACACAGAGCAAAAAGATACACACACAACCCAGAATGACAGACATACACATACGAAATGACACATTTGATATACACAAAATGACATACACAAATGACACACAACCCAAAGAAACACAAACATCTAAAAGTGACACATTTCCAGTTACATTTGAAACGAAATGAAAATGTATAAAAACGGCATACCAATGCAACCTCTTGTATCAGCAATTAAATCATAAATGGAAAAGCTTTTTAAATGACTGACAAGATCTTTACGTTATTTGCAAAAATATACATAAGAATTTAGGGTTAAAAAATAATTAAAAAAAGTAGATATATCCAGTGAATCAAGATTGTTCAGTGTCAATTTACGATCAATGGTAAATTTCACAAATCTTTTTTTTTGATTTTGTCCAAAAAACTCGAACAAAAAAAGACATAATTGAGGAATGAGCCTATTGAGCATAATTGAGGAATTGAGGATGAAAGATTGAGGATATGCTTTTTTAACTGTCATACCCTCATATAAAAATCAGTAATTTAACAATTGAGAGGAATTATTATGCAGCCTACTGAGTTGAAAACTTTTAACACTCCCAGAGGAGTCCCTAGCCAAAATGTTTTGCGGGGGAAGAGGACAATTTTATCATCTGACTGGCCATTTCTACCGACTGGATTGGGCGATATTGCTGTTACAACTACTTCGTTTTTCTTACCAACCGAGAATGACCTTATCTAATAAAAAGCAAATGAGTATGGAAACTAGTGGCGCTTCACGCTATTATTTTACCAGACAGTGTATATACAGACTGGTTGAAGACATGGGGGGGGGTTTCTCCCCTAATTTACGTGACTCTTCTGATTAATATACATTTAACCATTATTTGTTCAATATAAAATGCTATGGTAAGAATGGAATTTATAACAATTAAACATCTAAACAGTTGTGGGAATGAAATGACCTTTTCTTTTCATATCGCGTTCGTGAATGTTAACTGTTTTGTGTTATTTTTTAGTAATTAACTTATCTGTCGAACGTTTACGCAGAGCAAAACGGAAGAGAATCTCATGTTTTCATAGTTGAATTGTTTATTACCCTTTAATACAAAAATAATCATGAAACATTAAGGAGATCACGAGGTAAAAATGATTAGAACTGGACTTGAAAATAGTTTCAGTTCATAACTGGGTTTGGGTTTCCAATCTTCGCTGGCATCAAATAGCTAGAGTCAATGTCATCTCCATTTTGACAAAAATTACCTGAATCTTCGTTAGCTAGTGTCTCATCATCCTCCTCATCTATAAACAGAAAGTTTAAAAAACGTAAGACTACAAAAAAACATATTAAAGGTGTTTCAAAATATGTACAATGTATGAAACATGTTTTATAAAATCCAAACAATGAGTGAAACTAAAATTTCAAACAGCAAAATTTTTAAGATAAATATAATGTCATCGGAGAAGAAATATGATCTTTTATGTCATTAAATATTTTGCTCTGGATTTAAATAAAAAAACATGCTCTATAAGTCTGCACCGTAAGTCTGCACCGCACATCCTCCATAAGTCTGCACCGAATAATGTGACTAAATCTTATATAAAATTAGGTCAGGTAGTTTTGAATACAACGTTTTATGTTTTGTCTCCGATCTGCCCGGTCTTCCCTACTTGTTCTGAAGCAAGTTCATCTTTAAAAATGGGATGAGGGAATAGATGACCGATCTTAAATTTTTTTCAAGCAGAACAGCTTATTTTCGGAAACAGTGTAAGTTATGCTCTTTCATATTGGTAAAACGATGTGTAGTAATATAATAATCTGTTTTCCGGTGATTCTAAACATGTAACTTGTAATAAGATTAAATAAAAAAAAACAAGTTTTTTTTAACAAAAAGTAGGAAGCGTCATTAAAACTTAAAACGAACACAAATTATTTCTTATGTTAAAGGGGGGGCCATCCTCAACGCCCCGCTCTTCACGCTAAAGATTGCCTCTTTGTCACAACTCTACTTTTTGAAATAATAAAAAACTTTAGCGTAAAGAGCGGGACGTTGAGGAGGAGACAACCCCTTTCATGTACGGAATAATTTCTGTTCGTTTTAAGTTTTAATGTCGCTCCTTAATTTCAGTTAAAAAAAAACATTTTTTATTTAATCTCTGAACGTTTTCAACTAATGCAGGCTCGAATTTGCCTCACTGTACATGAACAATTAAACGGAATTTGTACATTTTTTTGGCAAAGTTTCCCCCCGTGTAAAATTTCCTCTAGAGTGTTCACCTCCAGGAGCTGCCCTCTCAATGTGAAAAGCTCACCGTATAAAATTAAAATTATTTATTATGTGTATGAGGGGGCTGTCCCCTCAAACAATGCCGGGAAATCTAGCTCCCTCCTCTATGGAAAGTTCTTTCCTCTCAGGGAAACTCCCTCCATGTAAAGTTCTTTCCACATAAAATACCCCCCACCAAGAAAATTCCTTCTAGACAATTTCATTCTAGCTGAAAATCTGAAAACTTCTTGTGGACGATTCCGGCTAAAAAAAATTTTTGCCCACTTTTATTTGAAAAAAAACTTTCATTTCTGATTGTTTTTAAAAATCATGCCAGAAATCCCCCTCCGTAGAAAATTCTTTTCATAAATACCCCCACCCTCTAATAGAAAGGTGCTCCCGCTGAAAATTCCCTCCGGAGAAGTTATCCTGTAGAAAAATACCCCATGAAGAATCTCTCCCGTGGACAATTCCCCCAGCTAGGGAAACATACATTAGACAATTCCAACACGGTAAATATTTCCCCCGGACAATTCCTCTTAATATCTCCACATGTAAAATTGAGTCAGCAAAGAGAAATTTAAGACAAATAAAAAGAACTTTTTGTAGGAATCTTGGCAAATTCTCCCAGTGTAAAATTTCTCTTCGAAAGTTCACCCTCCGGAAACTTCCCTCCCCACGAAAAATTATCCTCATAGAAAATCCCCCCAGCAGGAAATTCTCCCCCTTCCCGGAAAATGTCTGTATAATTCCCAATATGAAACACTATACGTAAACTATGGGCAAATTTCTTGACTTGCAAACCTTTCCACAAACGCTCTGGGGGGTTTTGTTATCCTCAAAGATATAGTTACTAGGCTTTTCAACTATGCTGAACATAATGACCATCTTATAATTTTGTTCGGATGATGTTTAAGAAAAAGGTGGGCGGGAGGGGGCCTGTTTCCCTCCAATCTTTTTTGTCACTAAAAAGGGCACTAGAACTTTAGTTTTCGTTCGAATGAGCCCTTTTTTGATATTCTAGGACTTCTGTTTCGATCCGATCACATCTGGGAAAAAGAACAATAATTGAAGACGCCTCCATGATCTTTCTTCTGGCAAGAAATGCAAAATTCCACATTTGTGTTGATGGAAGCTTGAAACTTCTACTTCAGGATTCTTGTTTACGCTGAATCTAATATTTTGATTTTCATTAGGATTCCTTAACTTTTTGGGAGTGTTTCCACCCTTTTTTGAACATCAGGCAAATTTTCTCAGGCTCGTAGCTTTTTATGCATAACACTAAACTAAACGAATTTTATGTATTTGGAATCAGGATAATAAGTTGATTCTTTTGATAAATTTATTGATATTAAAATTCAGTTTTTTACAGTTCCGGTTACTATTGAGCCGCATCGCTTCTTACTTACAGTTCGTTACCACGAACTGTTTGATGGAAATTAATAAAGAAATTTAACTTGTTGGAGAAAGTTTTATTGGTTTTACACAGTGGATGAAATGCAATCGTGCTACTTGGAGATGGAGCAAGAGGGCAGTGGCACATTTTTTCCATTATTTCCTACCATCAGAAAATTTGTCAAAACACAGCACTTTTACAATAGATAGAAATACTAAGAAGCTACATTTTCCCTCCGAGGGTTTCTGGAAACAAACTATCCTTGAAAAACTCTAAAATGCCGAAGGCCGGAAACTGATTTTTCCACAAAGCCAGCAAAGTGGGCCGAGGGAGTTGACAAAAAAACTAAAAAAAACGCATACAAAATTTGTTTATATCCTTTTTTTGTTACATTTTTATGAGTCAAACAAATTTTTCGGGGGGGGGGGGGCAAACCCCCCCCCTCTGGATACGGCCTTGGCAATATGAGAGGATATTTAAAATTAATTCATAAGAATGTTTACAAATCATTAAATGGCCAGTTTCTTCATATAAACAAACCAGCAGAATTTACACAAGGAGAAAGAACAAAAGAGAAAACAAACATATATACAAAGGTAGTACAAATCCAAAAACAATTTACATACCTAACTACCAATACACAACAAAAGACTCAAATTAGGATTTGTGCAAGAGAAAGAGTCAACTTTGCCGGGGATGACAAAATGACTAAATAGGAAGATCATAGATTGAAGCATATATTTTGATGGATGTGCGTGCAAATAAAACCTCCTGAAAATGAACCATTCGTTAAACTGGACCCCCGAGCAGCTCAATCTACGTGCAATTCAACCCCATTTAACTGAAATCTCTTGCAAGTCAACCCCTGTTCAACAAAACCCCCATACAATTCAACCCCATTAACTGAGCCCTTGTTCAACTTAACCTTGTTCAGCTGAACTTCCATGTAAATCAACCCTCGTTCAACCCAACCCCCGTTTAACTCAACCCTCATGTAAGTCAGCCCTCATTTAAATCAAGGCCAGTTTGACTCGTCTCAACTGAAGCTCTAAGAATAAATTTGAACTAGCGCTGATTTGAAGCTAAAAATTTGCTTCTCACTTCGTTCACAGTTTCTACCTTATATCACCCATGCAGCCCCAGAACCTTTCCAAATTGAAAGAAACGTTCAGGAATGAGTCTATCACCAAAATAATGGCCCGACATAGTTTAATTCGGGTCTATTGCATACTGTAAGCTTTTCAGTTAAGGCTCGGGTAAGGATTTGCCAAGGGGTAAGTGAAAGCTCTGGCTTTATTGCCGGTTCCCTAAGCTCTTTCACTTTGACTTTTAAAGTTACATAAAAGTATTTTGTTTTGGTCACTCCACATAGATAAACCAGGAAATGACACCCAGCATTACAGATTCTAAAAAAGGGGGCTGATTTCTTTTTTTTGGCTGTTTTTACTTTACAACCATTCATAATTTTGACGATTTTGACTATTTGTAACAAAGAAAGATATTAGAAAGTTGTTTCTCTTTTGAATATAATGTTTATCTTTCGTGTTTACAAAGTTTTAAACAACTATATGAAAAACTAAAAAAAAAGAAACAGTTGCAATCTCTAGATATTTCCAAAACAATGAAAAAACTGTGGTTATTAATAATATATATTTTTCCAAAATTTCCTATTTTATGCTGATGGTATTATAACAAAATATATAGCTAAAATATTAAAAAAAAAAACGAATTGTTCACTAGGGTCTATTCTATGCTGATATAAAACGAAGTGAGTGGGACCGGTAAGCTTTCACCGTAGATCTACCTTTTTTTTTTTTTTCTTAGATTTATTACGGTTAAACGAGGGTTCAGTTGCAGGGGGGTTGATTTGTACGAGGTTTAAGCTGAATGGGGTCGAGCTACACGGAGGTTTAGTTGCACGACGGCTCAGTTACAAGAGGGTTGGTTTGCACAACCACTTCTTCTTTTTTGCAATTCATTTAAAACAATATTTCACCTTAAAAGATGTTTCAAAGAAATGTAAAGAGCGAATTTGAAACCTACAACGAGCAGTTATAAAGTTAGATAATGAGGCAACCTTACAACAAGAAGAAACTACTATAAATAAGCAAATGAAACCTGGACAGAACATAAATTAAATAAAATAATAAATCCACATTTAAAAAAATAATTTGCAGCAAATAACAGTAGGGTTGTCATCTTTACAAAACCTCTCATGCTAGAGTGTGCCTTACTGTGATTTACCGCAAAAAATATTTTGAACAGTGTGTTTTCTTTGTCATAAAATCACAAAAAAAATCCAGAATCAAAGCCCTAGCGTCGACTTAGTGTAAAGCTGACTAATTAAGTCAGAGTTTGATTTTAGGAAAAATGTTAAGACGCAATATACCTCAACTATAACGTAACGGTAACAACGTTAAACTCACTTTACCACATTAGATAAAACGTAGTGTTTCCCAAGTATCATTTCTATTGTTTTCCCGGCTACTTCGTATGGAAGGGTTCTCAGGACCTTGGGAATGGGCACTTTCAATTGGATATTGAAGCTTACTTAAAGGTATACTAAGATACCTTCTACTATAACTATCTTTTTGGTTTTTGTTTTATTAATTGTTTTATTTTATTTGTTTTGGTCTATGTTTGTCATTTCTTTTTCGATTTTTTTTTTTGTCTATTTCTACTTAGGTGTTGGTAGTGAAAAGCAATTTACTTTACAATTTATTTATAAATAAATCCACACATAAAACGGGAAACGCAATAAACTTTTTAAGACTGAGAATGATAAGTTTTTCTCTTTTATTCCTCAAGCTATAAGACGTTGAAAAAATATTCAGAAATAAGGAGAAAATAGAAAAAATTTAAGCAATACCTGATTCCAGGCAACCAATATATCCCGGATTATTAACAATTAGTGAGAAAATGTCAAGATAGTTTGCACCATCTGCTAGCATTCTATCAAGGACGAGGGCTAACTCGTGAAAACTTGGGCGATCAAATGGTGAATCCTTCCAGCAATGAAGCATTATAGAGTAGCTGAAATAATGCAACGAAGTCAATTGTGGCAATGTATGGGTAAGAGGTTTTTATAACAGTTCAAGCAGACTCTTCCAAATCGATTTTAATTAACATGGTAAAACGGTGTTTTCTAAACTAGTATCGGGTTATAGTTAGTCATGAAAAGATACAGAATGTTACAACAGTAAGTATTTCATTTAAAAAATTGATCGATTTTTAAAATGAAACATGTCGCTTTTACATTAACGTTTATAACAACTTAATTACTTAGAAACGGATCTTCCAACGCCCAGTTCCGTATAGGGGAGCTATTTTGGATCATCTTGAGCTTATTGACCACAGCGCGTTGAGGGGTGAACATATACCTTTTGTCTCAGCCTCTAAGGACCAATAATATTTTGTTGTATACCACTCTTCAAAAGACCTGGAGGGGTTCATCACTAACATACGTATGAAAGTCTTCCCTATATCACTCGAGTCATATGACTCTATTATCGCCACTCCTTTGTCTGAATCCATCTGTCATTTGAGGTTTATTGGTGAGAGGCCTGATCTGGGTATTGGATCCTCTAGCAGTCCAGAAAATCACAAATACTCTTCGTACGCAACTGTTCTCAGATCGAAGTAACCATTTCTCTACAGCTTTAGACAGACTCAAGGCTTTTTATCCTTATGTAAATATGGATAATGTATAATCGTTGAACAGGCACAGATTAAGCTTCAGAGAGTATTTGCTAGAGAGTATCTCCGAGTATTATTTAGTTGAGAGAATGCTGAAACTGCATGTATAATCTGAAGCATCATCACTCTATTAGAGCTATCGTCTTGAGTTAGTGTGCTACGCAGATGAAGTCACTGACTTCCACGTTTTTATTTTCCCCAGTTTCAGATCTACTGCAAGTGAAGTGATAACGCCATTTGAAATAGACTTGGGATTGCTCACATTGATCTGCAGACCTATTTGGGAGGCTATTGAAGGTAACTTCTCATTATTCCGTTGCATTTCATTTGTGAAATGAGCAATAAGAGCTCAGTCATTGGCAAAATCGCAATTATATTAACGTCTCTGAGATTTGAAATTTACGTCACTTTGCAAGGTCTTAAGACGAAGTATATAATCAAGGAAAATAAAATTAGGGATAGTAGGCATCCTTGCCTACCACTGGAATCATCAGCAAACCCTTCTGTATGTCCATGTTAGTCTGATTGCATATAACTGAACTTTATACAGGGCTTTGATCGTCTTTATAATTTTCATCGGGATTTTATAAAACCTAAGAATTCCCCGTTTCACTCTATGAAGGAATGAATCAAAGGCTTTCAAAAAAGTCAATGAAAGCCAAGATAATTTGTACCTGCCATTTGTTTGATTCTTCAAATAGTATACAAAGACTGGAGATTAGGTCGCAGCGCGATCGGTCTGGTAGACATCCGTTTTGTTCGTCTCTTACCACAGAGTCTACTTACTTTTCAATTGTATTTGATATAAACTTAGCAGGGAATCTTAATTTAAACCATTTGGAGCGTTACTCCTTTCCAGTTATCGCATACCGATTTCTTTCTTGTCTTTAAAATATTCATAATCGCATCTTTCTTCCATTCGGGTGGGAGCAACAGCAATGTCTTGAATTACGAAATGTTACATAAGATTTCTTCCGCAATTTGCTTCTTTTTACTCTACAAGAGCATTTTCTCCTTTAATACTATATTTAAAATCAACTCATACTAATTTAATATTTTCAAATTCTGGTTTTCTAGATTCACTTTTCTTATATGTAGTAGAAAGCTCTTGAAGAATATTACTTGGACCATAGTGCTTTTCTATTTATAAATAAATTGAAAATAAAGAGACATAAAAGTAACGGGAAAAACTTTTGCTAAGACTGTGAATCATATAAACTAAAATACATTATTATAAAACAAGCCACAGTGCCTTACAATACTAGTAAAGAAGAAAAAAGCATAAATTCAGAAAGTCAGCCCACAAAAAGTTTGAACTTATTCGGTAAAATAAAGTTTTGATTGAGTAAACTTTCTGAGAATATCAATGGTAGCATAAGAAGCCATTTTAATTCCGCTAGCGCAGTGAGCTGATATTCATTCAATTTTTGTTTCATTCAAAGTTTTTTACATCAGTTTATCACTTATATATTATTTTCTTGTAAGTTACAGTAGTCTATTCTAAGTTTTCCATTATTTTTGGTTGATGAAGGCTTTTGGATGAGAAGCCAAAATACCTCATCCTGTTTTGTTTATTCAATCCCTCTAGTGGTCTAATTTTATTTCATCACCTGGTTGCTACGATATCTGCAACCAAGTAAAGAGTGAAAAGGAGCCCATAGTAACCATAAGTTCAAAAACACATTTTGAAAAAAAAAACTTTCTAGTAAGAAAATTATAGCCATTATAGCTGATTCAGGAATAGTTACTATTATTTTGAATAATGTAAACATTAATAGTTAATTGCTAAAACAGATTTATCGGGGTTTCAAAAAAAGCATGGAATCCCTCAAAAATGACTTAAGGTCTAAAAAAAAGCCTATACAAGAAACTTACAGCCCTTAGCCTTGAACAACAAGGAAAACCACCTTTTTGCATTGGTAGCTGGAACATCATCGAGAGCTATTTAAGGGCTCATTTAAAAGAAAATTGGACTTGATAATGCCATCATAAAGTTTCAAATAGCACCCAAAAAGTGCAATTTGAGTGCCGATTCCGGAATAATCAGCCTGGGCGGGACACTGAAGCATCATAGAGAGCTATTTAAGGCTTAATCTAAAATCTCATTTTATATCTAATCACTTTTTATGAATTAGCGTTGTAACAAAATGGAAAGTTCCCCAATGAAAACACCGTGTTCGCTAATTGCTTACACGAAAATTACAGACCATCGCCTAACAATATGAGTTTGTTATACCATATCGCTAGTACACTGGACAAATTTTGTGCTTGTTGCTTTTCCTTCTGAATGTTCAGAAGAGCGGAAAAACTCTACAAAATTGAATGTAAGCATTTAATATACGAGGTTTTGTTCATAGATTTATTATCTGAATTAAGATACTAGATAATATTAAAAAAAAAAATGAGAAATTGCGAGCAGGTAAAAAGCCACTAGTCACCTAACAAGAACAATTATAATCAACCATGGTAGTATTTTAGTTTTAATAGACAAATAGATTTAAACCTCTACAGTGATTTTTGAACCAGCATACGTATCTTATAGCCAGTGGAGGGTAACAACGATTGAAGTGGTAATAATAAATAAAATAATAAATATAAAATTTTATTGTCATACTAAAGTGTTAAAATTGTCGTTTATGTTCTATGTTTATTTTATGCAAGACTAACTATTTTGATTTATTGAGCACGCATTTGTTTTCTTTTATGTTGATTCAAATTCTCCAATCCAAAACAAAAGTGAATAAAAAAACAAACAAACGCTTAAGTATAACAAAATGATTTTCAAGAACATGAACAAGGTATTACATCTTTTTTCTTATAAATTTGGCTCCTTTGAAATAATAAAAACAGTTCTGCACAGAAAACTGCTAAGGCAATGGCAAAAAAGCTTGAGCTCACAGTTCTTGGGAACAGTTGTCAGGCCTTTCCATCCTGTATCCAGATTTTAGCAGTCGGTATAATTTTTCGGGCCCTAATCCTGGATATGGTGTAGAGCCTAATGTACATAATTCCCATAACAATATTCCAAAACTCCAAACATCAGACTTGGTGGTGTACAGCTGGTCTGCCAAAGATTCTGGAGCCATCCATTTCACTGGCACTAGGAAAAAAAATTGAAAAAGGAAGTTGTGATAATTATTTTTGTTCATCACATTTAGAACTTTCAGACTGGATCACAAAATTTAAGGTATTAAATTCAGCATTTAAGAACTTGACAAATTTTAGTTTCTTCTAAGTGGCATTCCCAACCATGTAGACATCCATGTCTAGACAAGAGACTGTCCGGGCATATTCAGCTCCCATTTTAAATCAAGATTCATTAATTGGCTGAACAATTACTAGCAAAGTAGCCTCTACAGGATGCTGCACCTCGGTGTTAAGTATTACAAATCTAGTCAATCAGGAAACTTAAATTATTGCGATCTATATTTAAAAGTAGTGTTCCCCTACAAGTCTAACTAGAGTTAAATACTTAGATTTTTTTTCACTCGATATCTGTGTCTAGGTATGGGTGCATAGCTTAAATAGAAAACAAAACGAATAATTGGTATTCATTCTCGTTCATATTAATCAATTAAGTCTACTTCTAGAACTGAAGATTTTTCCTTGTCTCCACGAAGTCTCAGCTAAAGGAAATACTAATTCCCATTCAATCCAAAGAAATCTTAGAATGAACAGTGGATATTTTACCTCAGTCACTAGAAATAAGAGCCACAAATATTCGATCCAAACTTTTGAATAACGACTTTGAACTCTTAACAGGTGGATATGTCGTAATTTCTCTGAAATTGTTTCTTTGTTAACAAGAAAATTTATCAGGATCTATGTCGGGATAATGAGTTTTTCAGTGACACAAAATTTGTTGGCACACTAGCGAGCTCTCCGACTAAAGTTGAACAATTTGGCTAAAATCTGTACAAAATTCTTGCATGCGAACGAAACTGCAAAATAACTAAAATGGCCATAAACATTGAGTTAGGATGCCTCATAATGCTATGAAGTAGTACTACTTCTATAAGTACTTAATATTTTTAGAAAGCTGAACTTGTCAGATATATTTGAAATTATAGAATGATGAGAAAATACAATATAAATAGTTCAACAAATGCTCTCCTGCTTGCCTCAGCATAACAGTTAGCCGCACATAAAACTAATGATTAACGTATGTTGTTTTATTTGTTTGCAAAGTTAAACACTTTGAATACATTTAATCCTGTTCAATACATTTGATTTGAAATCCAAATTCCCCCAAAGCACGTTTATTAATACCCAATAAATCGAGAGTATTTTGACAAAATAGTGTTATTGCTATTCTTGATTGAACCCTAGCGCTGATTAGCATTACCCTTTAAGGTTAATTTTAAATTCATCTTTGAACTGTAATGCGGCATTAATTATTCGCTTGAATTATACATATCGTCAAATAGTAATAGGAAAAAATATATTGGATGCTGGTAAAGTCTCTTTACAACTCAAACATAGTATTATAACTGCTGTTGCTGAAACACTGCCTAAATAATTATTGAATAGGCAGTAAATTAGTGTAAAAACACTATGTTATTCAACTGTGCACTGTGTACAGACAATGATTCAATTATTGCTCTTTTAATTCATTGTTTAATTGTAAAAAAAAAACTTAAACGGATGCAGGCTAATGTCAGTAGCTCCTAATTTGATACCAATTAGTATTTTGATACTAACTGTGCACAGACAATTATTACTATTTTGATTCATTGTTTAATTGTAAAGAAACTTTATCGTATGCAGGCTAATGTCTGCAGCTCCTAATTTGCTAGCAATTAGTATTTTAATAAGGCTGAGTGTAATCTATAACCGTTCATGGTAACAAACTGTAAGAAAGAACAGCAAATGTCTATGGTACCTGATCTCCTCAAGACGAAATTTTAATAAAAATTATTAGGGTGGTGTCAATTCGATAAATTTAAAATTACACATAATAAAATAGGAGCCTGAAAATAATCGTGCAATTCAAGTAAAGGGAGATGAACCTCCCCCCGCTCCCCAAAAAAGAGGCTTAACCAATTTTTAGTCATGGGAAGCACTGATGTAGCTCCTTTTTCCCCAGGTATAACTGTATCAAGCTAGTTGACTTAAAATTTTGAAGTGGGTTCATTTGAAAGGACAGGAATGACAGATGCAGGATCATTTGTTAGTCATTTTTTTCAACGCTAATAATATCGCAATAATAGATTTACGATTTTAGATTTAAACTTTAGATTTAAAGAAAAGTGAGGGCTGCATCCCTCCTCATATACAGAATAATATCTGTTCAGTTTGAGCAATAGTGTCACTCTTTACTTTAATTTGAAAAAGTTTGTCTTTTTGTTTAATCTAAAAGAGATAGGCATTGCTCTGTTAATAATTTCATATAATTCCTAGGAGAGGTTTGGGTTTTATATACATGAATATGGTCAGTTGAGTCTGTGATAGCTTCTACCTCATACACATCAACAGCTTTGACTTCCATAACAGTTATTTTTCGCGGCTGCTTAGAATATTTCCTAAGTTAAACTAAATGAAGAATAGTGTTTTGACTTTTGTGCTTAGGAATAGGGTTCATTGAAGCTTTCACAATGAAGTTGTAAACAAAAATAACAAATAAACAGATAAAGAAGAAAGTAGCATACACCTATTACACACCACCAATTTCATTAAGGTGCTTTACAAAGACACCATTTCAGGTTTTCTTCGTGTGGAAGGAGTGGAGATGCTTTCAAGCTGGAGAAGACTCACAACAATATCTTAACCCCATTCTAACGAGTCTTTTCTCGTTTTGACAAGTACCATATGGATTTCTGAACTGAAGGAGGGAGGTCAAGGTATACTATAGCACTTTTATAAATAATTAATTAAAAAAAAACTTTCCGAAAAATAATTTTTTCAACGAAAAGTAAAGGCCATTTTAAACTTAAGCTCAGGAGATAAAAATACCTGTTAAAATTCAAACTCAAAACCACCAGAAATAAATGAAACCCAAAACGAACAGAAATTAAATAAACAATCATAGCAAAAAAACATACAACAAGTAATAATATAAATGAATAACTATATCTTAAAGCGAGTAATGCTTACATTGAATATGAAAATCAAATTTAAAACGAAAACAAATATTTTGCTATTAAAGTATAAATGAAACTTAAAACGAAGAGAAATTAAATAAACAATCAATGCGAACAAACATACAATATATATTAATGTAAATGAATAAATAAATCTTAAAACGAGTGAAACTTAAATTGAATATGCAAATCAAGTTTGAATCGAATAAGAATAACTACAAACAAGAGTTTGGGTATCGTCTCACTGCAGAAGCCTAAAACCTACTGCGTCATGAAGGATTCAGAGAATCCTTAAATTATAACCCTTGCCCTGAGGGCTTTGGGGGAGTTGTAATCCTCAAAGACCTAATTTCCAGAACTTAAAGCTACGTTTTATAAAATGGCTGTCTTATAATTTTGATTGGATGTGTTTGGGGAAAAGGTGGGCGTGAGAGGGGGGTTAGTTGCCCTCAAATCACTTTCGACTATTACAAAGGGCACTAGCCCTCGGAATTTACAATCGAATGAGCCTTTTTTGAAGTTTCTACGACACCGCCATCTATAAAAACCTTATATGCCCCCAGGGCATAACTTAAAACCCTTGCCCTGAGGGTTGTAGGGGATTGTCCTCCTCAAAATTATATTTTCTATCTGGAAATCAACTACGCTGAACAAAATGGATATCTTAAAATTTTGATTGGTTGTGTTTGGGGAATTGATGGGCGGGGGGGGGATGGGGGCTAGTTAAACTCCAATCACTTTCGACTATTACAAAGGACACTAGCTCTTGAATTTCCAATTGAATGATCCTGTTTTGAAGTTTCTACGACAACACCTTCTATAAAAACCTTATATGCCCCCAGGGCATAATTTAAAACCCTTGCTCTGAGGGTTGTAGGGGAGTATCCGCCTAAAAAATACATTTTCTATCGGGAAAACAAATCCTTTCAACAAACTGGTTATTTGCACACTTCGATGGGATGTAGTGTAATAAAAGATTGGGGTGGGGAGGGGGCTGGTTGCCCTCCAATCATTTTCGACTATTAAAAAGGACACTAGCCCTTTAATTTCCAATCGAATAAGCCTGTTTTGAAGTTTCTACGGCAACGCCTTCTATAAAAACCTTATATGCCCCCAGGGCATAACTTAAAACACTTGCCCTGAGGGTTGTGGGGGAGTGTCCTCAACAAAAACATATGTTCTATCTGGAAATAAACTACGCTTAACAAAATGGCTATCTCAAAATTTTGATTGGATTTGTTGGGGGGAATGAGGGGAGTGGGCGGGGGGGGGCTAGTTGCCCTCTAATCACTTTCGACTATTAAAAAGGGCACTAGCCCCTAGAATTTCCAATTGAATGTGCCTATTTTGAAGTTTCTACGACGACGCCTTCTATAAAAATTTTATATGCCCCCAGGGCACAAATTGAAAACCTTGCTCGAAGGGTTGAGGGGGAGTTCACTCCTCAAGACTAAATTTTATATCATAAGATCAACAAAACTGAAAGATTGAACATCTCAAAAGTTTGTTTGGATGTGTTTAGGGACATGATTGGCATGGGAGGGGGAGCTAGTTGCCCTCCAATCACTTTCGACTATTAAAAAGGGCTATAGCCCTATAATTTCCAATCGAATGAGGCTATTTTGAAGTTTCTACGACAACACCTTCTATAAAAACCTTATATACCCCCAGGGCATAACTTAAAACCCTTGCCCTGAGGGTTGTGGGGGGAGTGTCCTCCTCAAAAATATATTTTCAATCTGGAAATCAACTATGCTGAACAAAAATGTTTGGGGGAATGATGGGCGGCGGGGGGACTATTTGCCCTCCAATCACCTTTGACTATTAAAAAGGGCACTTTGCCTTTGAATTTCCAACCGAGTCAGCCTTTTTTGAAGTTTCTATGACAACGCCTTTTATAAAAATCTTACGTGCCCCAGTGCAAAACCTAAAACTCTTGCCCTTAGGGTTGTGGAGGATTGTCCTCCTCAAAAACATGTTCTCTATCTGAAAATGAACTACGCTGAACAAAATGACTATCTCACAACTGTGATTGGATGTGTTGGGGGGAATGATGGGCCTGGGGGGGGGGGCTAGTTGCCTTCCAATCATTTTCGACTATTAAAAAGGGCACTATCCCTTTGAATTTCCAATCGAATGAGCCTGTTTTGAAGTTTCTACGACAACGCCTTCTATAAAAACCTTATATGCCCCCAGGGTATAACTTAAAACCCCTGCCTGAGGCTTATGGGGGAGTGTCCTCCTCAAAAATTAATTTTCTATATGGAAATCAACTACGCTGAACAAAATGGCTATCTGAAAATTTTGATTGGATGCGTTTGGGGAAATGATGGGCGGGGGGGGGGGGGAGGAGATGGGGCTAGTTACACTCCCATCACTTTTGACTATTAAAAAGGGCACTAGCTCTTTAATTTCCAATCGAATGAGCCTGTTTTGAAGTTTCTACGACAACGCCTTCTATAAAGACCTCATATGCCCCCAGGGCATAGCTTAAAACCCTTTCCCTGAGAGTTTTGGAGGAGTATCCTCCTCAAGAATATATTTTATATCTGGAAATCAACTACGCTAAACAAAATGGCTATATTAAAATTTTTATTGGATGTGTTTGGCGGAATGATGTGCGTGAGGGGGGGGGGGCGCTAGTTGCCCTCCAATCACTTTCGACTATCAAAAAGGGCACTAGAACTCTCGATTTCCAATCGAATGAGCCCCCTTGGAAGTTTCTACGACGACCCCTTCCATATGAAGTGCCTCTGGGAAAAAAAAAATAATAATAAAACATTGGAGCCATATGGCCTTTACTATAGGCAACGCTACAGCGTTGCCTCTGATATATTTGGTCATTATGTACCTCTCCCTTTACTTCGTTTGAAATATGCATCTTCTTCATAGATGTCACGGGTGAGCCCGAAGTCCGATATCTTAGCGATCTTTCCATTTGCTACCAGAACGTTTCTTGCAGCCAAATCACGATGTACAAGCTGAAATTAGATATTAAAATACATAAACTGAATTCTTGTATAAATCTCTTTGACTCGAGAACTTTAATAGTTCGCTCATTTGTGGAAAAATTGGAGTTTACCCTTTGCTACGTTTTTAGTAATAGCATTAGAAAGTTGGCCTGCAGAAAAAAAATTGAACCAAAACAGAAATATTTTGATTACATTGAGCAATAGTCCTTGATTAGCTCTAAAAAATTCGTACAAATATTCATTCATGATATATACCATTTCCGGAATTTCGAGGGCCTGACAATTTCATTGTTAGGGTGCACATTTTCAAAAATCAGAAAGAAAAAAGAGTAAAGTTTCCATACAAAAATAAGCCTATTAGGGGCAAATACAAGACGAGCAGGTCTAGCCCAAGAAAAGGTTGTTTTGCACTAAGTTAGGACCAAGTCCTGACCTGGTAAGAACGATGAAAATGTAAGCTGTGTCATTAGTGAGCTTACAACAAGTTTCGGATATGTTTTAACTTAAATTGTTCCATTCGTTAACAATTCTCAGCTTTTGGACAGTCTCGTACTTCCAATAAATCAGTACAAGCGCCTTACAAATCAGTAAACTTAAGGATTGAAGTTGCTCTGATAAACAGTTTACATTGACTAACATTTTTCCATTATGTGCAGAGTTGAGAAAAAAGAGGCAGAATTGATTTTGTCCAGTACTCCTTTTGTTTCACACACTGCCTAGCCGTTGGAATTATCAGAGACTGCGGCTAGCACAGAAACAATACATTTAAATCTTGCCTTCACCATGGAAATAGAGCAGACTAGGTAAAACTAACGAGTCTTGACGGTCTTCTCAAGCTCATAGACTTTTTGGCCACTAATATGCTGGGATTTCGCAAATAGTTCATGTAAGATAAGATAAAGATAAGATATTTATTTCAAAATGATCGCTATCACAAGCCCACAAAGGGCCGAATTCGGACTTTGGAGTCGACAATATAAATGGTTGCACTAAAACTAGCCAAAATTCAAAGAACATCAACGAAATAGAAAAGTCATAATGAACAATCATTTGAAAGCCAACAATTAAAACTGTAAAAAGTGAATTAACAAATTAAAAAGGTAAAAACTGGTCAAACTAAACTTAAAAAATACAAAATCAGAAAAAGAATTAGAACGGGCATAAAAAAGGGGGGAATAAGCAAAAAGACACAAAAAAAAGAGCGAGACATAAATACATTTAAATTAAAAGGGATGCTAAGAAAGTGTCAATAAATCAACTACAGTAAGTCAATAAAAAAGTTAAGAACAATAAAAACTGGTCAAGAAAGGTGGGGGGGGGGACAAAAAAAAAAAAAAAAAAACCGTAAAAAGAACGAAAAATATAATATAAAAAATTACAGGGGGAACTAAAAAAAAGAGGGGGGGCGGGACAAGCAAATGAGTGCAAGAACCTGGGCAGTATCATCATCTAATAAACAAAAAAGAGGGGAAAAAAAGACACTATTGAGACATTTTATTCATTTTTTCTGTAATGAAGGGGACAAGAGTTCTTTCGTATTTGGAAGTAACGCAGCGAATGGGGGACAAAGCAGAGATGGGCTCAAAAACAGCTCGAGGCGGCCGTAATCTGGATAGGGAGTGACGTTTGGGGAAAATACTTGCCGTCCGAGGGTTTGTTATGGCATTTTCTGCAAAACGGAGGCACAACGAAACCCTCCTTTGCTCCAGGGTTTTCAGACTAGCTTTTTTTAGGAGTATGGCACCTTGCCTTCTTTGAAAATTATTCGCAAAGCTCTTTTTTGAAATGATTCGATTTTTTCCGATTCTTCGCGAGAGATACCAGGGTGCCAAACTGGACAAGCATTTTCTAGATGCGGGCGGACAAAAGACGTGTAAATTCTTAAGGAGTGGGAAGGGTGGACGCTGAATTTATTTAGGAGCTTAAGGAGGACGATAGACACATTAGCTCTATGGATGATGTCTTTAACGTGGATATCCCACTATAGATTTGAAGAAATTGTGACGCCAAGTAGTTTAAATGTGGACACAGAAATTTCAGGAGGGATATGATTAAGAAAATAGGGCGAGGATTTGAGGAAACAAATGGGCATTATCATGGAATTAGAGGGGTTTACTGTCATGTCTAAGTCTAAGCCCTCGTCTTCAATTTCATTGAGGATACTCATAGGGTCGCTTATTAAATTTCTGAAGCAAGTTTCAACAACCCCTAGGTCATCAACAAATTTCCATCGGCCAGGAAATTCTTTTGCGAGGCTGTTGATCATTACTGAGAAACGGAGGGGACCTAGGAGAGTACCTTGGGGTATGCCATTGTGGACAGGGAGAGGATTTGAATAATGATTTTGGTATTTGACAACTTGAGATCTATTTGTTAAGAAGGAGGCAACTAATTTCACCAGTAAGGGATCAATATTGAACTCGTTGACAAGTTTCTCAATTAAAATATTGTGGTTAACAAGGTCGAATGCTTTCTGAAGGTCAATGGAAATTAAATTTAGCCAGGAATTAGGCTTTTCAAGGATTTTTCCGATGTGATCAATAAGAGAAACGAGGTAATAGGAAGTAGAGGTGGATTTTAGGTTCCCGAATTGCTGGACAATGGAAGCGAGGAATTTATTGAGATTATTGGCAGTAATATCAAGGGACTAAGATAGATTGAAGTTAAGCTGTTCAAGCCTCCTGCAACACAGCTTTTTAACCTCAGAATACCAATTTTTTGGTTTATTAGTGAGCAATACTTCGACCTTATTTTTGTAGTACGATCGTGCCAATTTGCGAATTTCTCTTTTAATTGATTTTCTTAGTTTATTGGCTTCATCTGGTTTACCATTTTTGAAAAGCTTCAATTTGGTTCTAATTAGTGTTTTTATAGTTTGGTTAATAAAGGGTTTATCACTGGAGCACTTTTTAATTTTTTTTTTTCAGGGAAACAAATTTGATATTTCTCAATTAGGTTTTAACGTTTATAGCAAAAGGGCTAGTGCCATCCCAATCATTTACTTTGATTAATTAAAAAAACTTTTTCCACAAAATAAGTTTCTCAAAGAAAAGTAAAGAACTCCATTAAACAAAAAATGAGCGAAAATTAAATCAAATAATCTACCGAGGTCGAAACTACCACAAATCGGTATCAATAAATAAATGAAACCCAAAACGAACAGAAATTATAATAAATAACCGAGTAAAACTCAAAACGAGCAGAAATTAACATAAGTTGGGCGCAAAACCCCTATGCCTTCCCAAGGCCAGAACAAAATTTACAGATTAAAGAAAAAAAAATAAATGTTTTTAATTTTATAAAATTAATAAAAAAAATAATTTTAACAATTTGATTACTAAATATCAATATATGTATATTAAACTGACAATGCACATTCATTTGTATTTTTTCAGTAAAGAGCAAATTCTGTTCTGGCCTTGGGAAGCCATAGGGGTTTTGAGCCCAACTTATGTTAATTTCTGCTCAATTTGGGTTCGACTTGGTCATTTATTGTAATTAAATAGAAAAAACAAGTTTTTTTTAACTGAAAGTAAGGAATGACGTTAAAATTCAAAACGAACAGAAATTATTCCGTATATGAAAGGGAATGTCCTCTCCTCAACGCCTCGCTCTTTACGCTAAAGTTTTTTATTGTTATTGTTTAAAAAAATAAGAGTTGTGAGAAAGTCAAACTTTAGCGTAAAGAGCGAGACCTTGAGGAGGGGAATATTTGGGTGAATGATGGACTTAGGGAGGGGGGCTAGTTGCCCTCCAATCACTTTCGACTATTGAAAAGGGAACTAGCCCTTTGAATTTTCAATCAAATGAGCCCCTTGCGAAGTTTCTATGACAACGCCTTCTATAAAAACTTTATATACCCCAGGGCATAACTTAAAACCCTTGCCCTGAGGGTTGTTGGGGAGTGTCCTCCTCAAAAACATATTTTCTATCTGGAAATCAACTACGCTGAACAAAATGACTATCTCAAAATTTTGATTGGATGTGTTTGGGGGAATGATGGGCATCGGGGAGGGGCTAGTACCCTCCAATCACTTTCGACTATTAAAAAGGGAACTAGCCCTTTGAATTTCCAATCGAATGAGCCTGTTTTGAAGTTTCTATGACATGGCCTTCTTATAAAAACCTTATATGTCCCCAGGGCATAACTTAAAACCCTTGCCCTGAGGGTTGTGGGGGAGTTTCCTCCTAAAAAACATCTTTTCTATCTGGAAATCAAATACGTTGAACAAAATGGCTATCTCAAAATTCTGATTGGATCTGTTTGGGGGAATAATGGGCGTGGGGGGGGGCTAGTTGCCCTCCAATCACTTTCAGCTATTAAAAAGGGAACTAGCCCTTTGAATTCCAGATTGAATGAGCCTGTTTTGAAGTTTCTACCACAACGTCTTCTATAAAAACCTTATATGCCCCCAGGGCATAACTAAAAACCTTTGCCCTGAGGGTTGTGGGGGAGTGTCCTCCTCAAAAACATATTTTCTGTCTGAAAATCAACTACGCTGAACAAAATAGCTATCTTAAAATTTATATTTGGCTTGTTTGGGGGAATGCTTGGTGTGGGGGGGGGCTAGTTGCCCTCCAATCACTTTCGACTATTAAAAAGGGCACTAGTCCTTTGAATTTTCAATCGAATGAGCCTGTTTTGAAGTTTCTACGACAACGCCTTCTAATAAAAACCTTATATGGCCCCAGGGCATAACTTAAAACCCTTGCTCCGAGGGTTTTGGGGGAGTGTCCTTCTCAAAAAGATATTTTTTAGCTGGGAATCAGCTACGCCGACAAAATGCTTATCTCAAAATTTTTATTGGATGTGTATGGGGGAATAATGGGCGGGGGGGAGGGGGCTAGTTGCCCTCCAATCACTTTCGACTATTAAAAAGGGCACTAACCCTTTGGATTTCCAATCAAATGAGCCTGTTATGAAGCTCCTACCACAAAGCTTTCTATGAAAACCTTATATGCCCCCAGGGCATAACTTAAAACCCCTGCCCCGAGGGTTGTGGGGGAGTATCCTCCTCAAAAAGATATTTTCTATCTGGAAATCAGCTACGCTGACAAAATGCCTATCTCAAAATTTTGATTGGATGTGTTTGGGGGAATAATATGCGTGAGGGGGATAGTTGCCCTCCAATCACTTTCGATTATTAAAAAGGGCACTAGCCCTTTGAATTTCCAATCGAATGAGCCTGTTTTGAAGTTTCTACGAAGTTTCTAGCCTTTTTTGAAGTTTTTACGACAACGCCTTCTATAAAAACCTTATATGCCCCCAGGGCATAACTTAAAACCCTTGCCCTGAGGGTTATGGGGAAGTTTCCTCCTCAAAAACCTATTTTCTACCTGGAAATCAAAAACGTTGAGCAAAATGGCTATCTCACAAAATGGAACCCTTATATGCACCAAGGGCATAACTTGAAACCCTTGCCCTGAGGGTTGTGGGGGAGTGTCCTCCTCAAAAACCTATTTTCTATCTGGAAATCAAATACGTTCAACAAAATGGCTATCTCACAATTCTGATTGGATGTGTTTGGAGGAAATATTGGCTTGGGGAAGGGCTAGTTACCCTCCAATCACTTCCGACTATTAAAAAGGGCACTAGCCCTTTGAATTCCCAATCGAATGAGGCTTTTTTGAAGTTTCTACGACAACGCCTTCTATAAGAACCTTATATGCCCCCTGGGCATCCCTTGCTCTGAGGGTTTTGGCCAAGTCTCCTCCTCAAAAACACATTTTCTATCTTGAAATCAACTAAGCTGAACAAAATGGCTATCTCAAAATTTTGATTGGATGTGTTTGGGGGATCGATGGGCGTGGGGGGGGGGCTAGTTGCCCTCCAATCACTTTCGACTATTAAGAAGGGCACTAGCCCTTTGAATTTCCAATCCAATGAGCCTGGTTTGAAGTTTCCACGACAACGCCTTCAATAAAAACCTTATATACCCCCAGGGTAAAACTTAAAACCGTTGCCTTGAGGGTTGTGGGGGAGTGTCCTCCTCAAAACCATATTTTCTATCTGGAAATCAACTATGCTGAACAAAATGGCTATCTCACAATTTTGATTGGATGGGTTTGGGGGAATGATGGGCGTGGGGGGGGGGGGCTAGTTGCCCTCTAATCACTTTCGAATATTGAGAAGGGTACTAGCCCATTGAATTTCGAATAAAATGAGCCTTTTTTGAAGTTTCTAAGACAGCGCCTTCAATAAAAACCTTATGTGCCCCCAGGGCATACCTTAAAACCCTTGCCCTGAGGGTTGTTGGGGAGTGTCCTCCTCAAAAACACATTTTCTATCTGGAAATCAACTTCGCTGAACAAAATGGCTATCTCAAAATTTCGATTGGATGTGTTTGGGGGAATGATTCACGTGAGGGGGGGGGGGCTAGTTGCCCCCCCCCCTCCCCAATCACTTTCGACTATTAAAAAGGGCACTAGAACTCTCAATTTCCAATCGAATGAACCCCTTCTATATGAAGTGCCCTGCTTTAAAGAAAAAAAATAAAATAAACTGTACATTGTGTCAACATTGATCTTATATGCCCTCAGGGCATAACTTAAAACCCTTGCCCCGAGGGTTGTGGAGGAGTGTCCTCCTCAAAAAGATATTTTCTATGTGGAAATCAACGACGCTGAACAAAATGGCTACCTCAAAATTTTGATTGGATGTTTTTGGGGGAATGATGGGCGGGGGGGGGCCTAGTTGCCCTCCAATCACTTTTGACTATTAAAAAGGGCACTAGACACTCTAATTTCCGATCGAATGAGCCCTTTTCGAAGTTTCTATGACAACTCCTTCGATACGAAGTGCCCGGGTATGCAGATACAAAAAAAAAACACATCGTGCCCACATCGTTCTTTACTTAGGCAGCACTAGCACGCTGCCTATGATAAAACCTAACATTGTTTCCTTCAAACAGCTCTTCAACTTATTAGGAATTAAATGAACTTGCACCTCTACCCTCTGAAACTCTACATCATGTCGATTCACCACTGTTAAAATGTAACCAAGGAACACATAATATAATTTAAAATCATTTCTTACTAGTGCGTTGTAAAGGGCATTAGCTGATGGTATATTATCTGCAAGATAAGATCGAAAATAAAGGTTAACTGCCCGATATTGCTCTAGAAGACGCTAAGCCACACTCTCCATCGTCAGCCATCTCGTTTTGCTAGGGAAAATCAGACAGTGCTCAGCTGTATCAAGAAGTGCTTGACACTGTCTAAATTCCATTTTCGATTTTTGGCTAAACGCAATAAGACTAAAAAATATATTGACTGAACTGCAAAACAAAAGAGTCTAAGAAATCGCACGCAGCAGCTGAGCAAAGAGTAAACGAATGACAGATAAAACTGAAAGTTGCAGAAACTTTGCCAAGCCAATTTTGGATTCTAGCATGATACTCCTATTGTCCGAAGCAAAGGCAACAATTCTTGTCAGTGATATTTTTTTCTTTTTTTACTGAATAAATCTGCAATTAAGTTTTTCAACCCTTTAGCTGTTGCATCTAACAGTGACAAAACTGCAATTAGTTTCTGCTCTTCCAGATAATAATAGCGAACAATTATTACAAGACATTTCGTCGTTGTTCTGTCTGTCGATTCATCAACGAGGATTGAGATCTTGATCACTTTCGATACTGCAACTATCTTATATTACATGCTTTTCAAATTACATTTTAATTATTCCGTTTCTATTTGTCCTTGCCGAGGCCATAAGATGAACGATAAGTTTGTCTTTTTCTTTTCTTCCGAGTGCTTCATTTACTTCATAGCTTTCACTGCAACTGGTGTCCTCATCCATGTGTCTTGCTTTACAAGTCAGTGGCAGTTTCTTTCCTGGAGGAGCCTTAAACGATCCATCTGGCTCTTCAAAAGAGTTAGTATAATTAACATTATTAATGTCGAAATCACTTTCTGGTCCAAAATTTTCATGAGTATCTGTTTGATTTAACTACATCACAACCTGCTCTCTTTTATATTTTCCTTAAATTTGTTCTTTATAAATATAGGTTGCACGCTTTATAGTCATCTCCCCTGATCGGCTATTTGATTTGCCATAAATTCAGTATGCACTGTCGATCAAGTCTGTCGAATAGCATTTTCATCAGAATTTTCCTCACTGAATTCATAAGCTGGAACGCAGAAATAGTAAAATGACCAAAGTTTACGATAAAATCACCAAATTTCAGGTAAAATCAACAGATCACCATACGAAAAAAATCACCAAATTTGGTGTAAATCACCAAATATGGCAACCCTGGTCGTCACGTCAGTTTCTCAGTGAAATATAAATACTAATAGTTTCGTACTACAGAAATGATTAGCCTACTTGAAGCCAGGGTTGCCACCAGCTCAAAAATAAAATCCCACTTTTTCTTCTAAAAAGCCTGAGATTTCGAAAAAAAAAAATCCCGGAACACGGTTTTTAGACTATACAAAATAGAGCTGCACAGTGATGACGTAAAAATCAAAGCGCGTAATCCGAAATACGGTGAAACGTAGTTTCTATTTGTTACTAACAACTGATTGTCAATATTCCTAGTATTATTTCGACATGAAAACGTTCTGGTGGATTATTAGGATCTACGACAAATATTTTATGCCAAAACAATTCGCAAAAGTTCTGAGAAAACGTGTCGACGCATCCACGTTTCATCGTTATTTGAATTTCCCGCCCAAGAATTTACATCACGCTTTGCAGCCATATAGCGCGTCCAGACTATCTGATTTCTGGAAAATGGGACGGAAATCTGGAAAAAGGAATAGTCGTCCAGACTAAGCTGTTTTTTCAAAAACTTGGTGTTTTTTTTTCAAAAGATATCTGTACAAACTTATCAACGTCATCCTCACCAAATCTAGTTTTCTGAGCAAAAACCTATAGAACACAAATTTAGAGCCTCAATTAGACAATTTACCTTTTTTGTATTCAAAACCATCTTAGACAACTGTTTTTTATTTATCAGTTATCGTGTCTAATCGTCTCCTTCTTCTGGCATTTTTTTTAAAAAAGCTGTCCACACTACCACTTCAGTCCCATTTTCTGACCCTCTGATTTTTCCTGCCCGGAAAACAGAAAAATGGGACGAAAGACCTGTCTAGATTCCAAGATTTCTGTCCCATTTTTCCAGAAAATGGATAGTCTGGACGTGCTAATACTCAATATGGCTTGGCAAGCGGTAAAATTTGTTTTTTATCACGTCTTCACACGTCCCTTTCATGCTTTAAGTTGAAGCATGATCTTAAATTTCATGTTTCCCTTCTCGCGTTTATTTAGAAACGAGCAGAAAAGACTGTTTCTCTTTTATTAATAGACTAAAGCTATTTCATATACCATACGAGATTAAAAAATTTCCATAATATTTTTCTTTTGCTGCAAAATACTAATTATAAGCTATAAATGTTTGTACATAAATTTGTGAGTGTACATATGAGTATTCGCTGATAAATTTATTTTAAATGGCACCATAGTCAAACTTAATATTATACTCAAGAATTTTCAATCTACTATTGAGATGCAAACCATTTTGATTAATAAAAGATATTTATGTTGAGAATTACTTTTTGTCTATTTAAAAGTATAGAAGTGTTGATAATTTCAACAATTTGTTGGATTTCACACACGAATCACAGCTTCAATCAAAAAATTGGATTTTTTACTTGTCTAAATTCCAGCATAAAAATTCATTGGAAATCCAGTTTTATTTTTTTTATTGTATTTTTTTACAGTGCATGAAAACATACTATATGCTTAACATTTTCTTGCCTATGAAATAATCTTTAAGAATTTTTGCCTGTTATTGTTGTTTGTTTTTTTTATCTCAATTGGGTACGGTAACGCTGTATGAGTGAATGAATGTATAGTACTTTATTAACAAGCAGCCTCTCACAACATAAAAACTGTCGAACTTGTTGCTTTCTGTCAGCTAGCCAACATCTAACAGTTCGTGGTAACAAACTGTAAGTAAGGAGCGACCCGGCTCAATAGTAACTGAAACTCTAAAAAATGGAATTTTGATACCAGTAGATACATCAAAATAATCAGATTCTTATGCTAATTTCAAATATATAAGTTTCATTAAGTTTAAGCTTACCCATCAAAAGTTATAAGCCTGAAAAAACTTGTCTTATTTTTGAAAAAGTGGGGAACATCCCGTAAATGTGATAGAATCTTAATGAAAATCAAACCATCAGATTCAGCGTACAGAAAAACCTACTGTAGATGTTTCAAGCTCCTATCCGCAAAAATGTGGAATTTTGTATTTTTTTTTTTGCCAGAAGAAAGATCACGGATGCGTGTTTTTTTTTCTTTTTTTCAGGGGTGATCGTATCGATCCAGTAGTCCTAGAATATCGTGAGAGGGCTCATTCGAACGGAAATTGATAGTTCTAGTGCCATTTTCAAGTGACCAAAAAAATTGGAGGGCAACTTGGCCCCCTCCCAAACTCATTTTTTCCCCGAAGTCACCCAATCAAAATTTTGAGATAACCTTTTTGTCCAGCATAGTCGAAAATATAATAAATATGTCTTTGAAGATGACTTTATCCCCCACAGTTCCCAGGTGAAGGGCTGCAAGTTATGAACTTTGCCCATTGTTTATATATAGTATTGGTTATGGGGAAGTATACAGACGTTTTCTGGAGAGAATTTTTCTGTTGGGAGGGGGGTCGGAGTAGGGGGTTATGTGGGAGGATCTTTCCATGGAGGTTGTTTCCGTGGGGGAAGGGACGTATCTATGAAGGGGGCGCCGGATTTCCCAGAATTATTTAAAAAACGATCAGAAATTAAATAAAAAACAAGTTTTTTCAACCTAAAGTAAGGAGCAACATCAAAACTTAAAACGAACAGAAATTATATCGTAAATGAGGGGTTCGGCCCCTAGTCAATACCTCGCTCTTTTACGCTAAAGTTTTTTTCCTTACTTTCAAAAGACCTACCTATTCTAATTAAACGGCCTTGGTGATTCAGGAATTTGTGATTCAAACAAAATTCGAACTTTAGCGTAAAGAGCGAGGTATCGACTAGAGGGCGAACCCCCTCATATACGTAAACATTTCTGTTCGTTATAAGTTTTAATGTTTCTAATTATTGTATTAAAAATATTTGATAAAGGTTTTGATAACTTATCAGGGAATGCTTTTACTAAATCAATTGGAATACCAAAGGGGCATATTGAATGCCCCCTTGATATTCCGTCAATATTCCACCAATATTTTTTACTATTACTTTTTAGTTTCCTACTTTAATTGAACATGGCATTAAATTTTACATCAGAATATAATAGGCCTGGTGATTTAAAAAAAAAAACGTAAGTAAAAAAAATCAGTTTACCGCACCTTCATACTCGCTAAATATGCCATTCCTTTGCTAATTTGCCAAGCAAAAGAGAGAATGTCCCTCGGAGAGACAGGGTAATCAAGCTCAGTTGCATGTCCAACAGCTTCTATTCGGCTTTTTCTTAAGTAGTTCCTAGGTCAAAAATAAAAGTTTAATAAAGATGATTATAATCCTAAATCAAATTTACCAATTCTCAGTTTTCCTGGAAATTTTAAGTTGGTCTGTGTCCGAGGTGGTCAAATTTACCAAGATATTAAAGTTATTTCTAGACCCATTTTATCCGTCTCGCAAGTAGTGTTGGTTGATAATTTGATTAAACGACATATCGATATATCGATATTTTTATTTTCGATATTCGATAGTCGATTTATCGATTTCAATATTTCTGATCAGTTTTTTTGCTCCATTAACTTTAGGTTTTGGCAAAATTCGATGACAAAATTTGTAATTAAAAAGCATTTTGCACATTTTTTTTCCAAGTTTTGAATAAAATACAAAAAATATCTATTACATGAACGAATATTAAAAAAAAACATGATTTGGAATTACTCGGGCTCAGAGTAGAGAAAAATAAGCTACCGGATATTTTTGGCTATTCAAATCACCGACATGTCAATATTTTCCCCGGTTCAGCCTTTCACTGATTAAATTAAAATCTGTTTTTTTTTTCAGCTGAAAGTAAGAAGCAACGCTAACACTTAAAAGAACAGATAATTTTCCGTATATAAGGGGGTATTCCATCCTCAATACCTTGTTCTTCACGCTAAAGTTTTTTTCTTGTATTTTTAAAATGTCCTTACTTTAGTTAGACAGCTTTTGTGTTTCAGGAGTTATTCTTCAATACTTGGGACAAAAAGTTAAAATTAGTGTAAAAAGTGAGGTATTGAGGAGTGGGATTTGTCCTCATATACGGGATAATTTCTGTTGGTTTTAAAATTTAATATTGCTCCTTACTTTTAGTTGAAAAAAACATTTTTTTTATTTAATTTGTTATTGTTTTTAAAAAATGCCAGAAAATAAACCTTTTCGCTCCATGGGAAATCCCCCCCCCCCCCAAGAAAATATCTTCTTGGAAAGCTCCTTCCGCGTAATCCCCTGACAATCCCCAGGCAATTCCACCCCTGCTGAAAATTCCCCAAGAAGAAGTTTATTTTTAAGCCTACTTTCGTTTGAAAAAAAATGTTTTTCTTCTCATTTCTAATCGTTTTTCAAGTCATGCCGGAAATCCTCCCTCCGTGGAAAATTTTTCTGGAAATTCTCCACTCTCAATGTCTCAATAGAAAATTTCTCCCACGTGAAATTCTTCCATGGAGAATCTCTCCCGCAGAAAATTCCCCCCACGCCAAAATTCCCTACACAATCTCTACTCCTTTGAAAATTTCTTCTGCGCAATTTTCCCGGAATATCTCCACATGTAAAATTGATTTGTCAAAGAGAAAGTAAATCAAATAAAGAGAATTTTGGATAAGAATTCTGGTAAATTCCCCCGTCTCCGTGTATTGTTTCCTTTTGAAAGTTCTTCCCCAGAAACTTCCCTCACCCCGTTAAATTCCTCCCTTGGAAAATCTCCCCCCTCCCCCGTAGAAAATTCCCCCACATAAAATCCACTCTCCCCCAAAAATGTTTGTTTACTTCCGAATATCAAATACTATATGTAAACACTAGACAAATTTCATAACTTACAAGAGTTTTCTACAGGGACTTTCAGGGTCGTGTCATCCCCAGAGGCATGATACTAGACCTTTCAACTATCCTGATCAAAATAGCTATCTGAAAACTTTGCTCGGATGACTTTGGGAAAAAAGGAGCATGGGAGGGAAGGGGGAATCTAGTTGCCCTCTAATCGTTTTGGTCACGAAAAGGAAAAACTAGAACCATAATTTTCGTTCGAACGAGCCCTCTCACGATCTTATATGACCATTGGTTCAACACGATCACCCTGGCAAAAAAAAGAAGAAAAAAAAAGAACAAATAAACACGCATCCGTGATCTTTCTTCTGGCAAAAATTACCAAATTTCACTTTTTTGCGGATGAAAAAAGAAATTTTGATAATAATTGAAAAAAACTGAAAAACGGAATTTTTATAACAATTAATATATCAAAAGAATTTAATTTTATGCTGATTCAAAGTATATACAACTCATTAAGTTAACTCATTATGTAACCCGTTGAAAGCTAAGAACCTGAGAAAATTGCGTGGTTTTCGAAGAAGGAGGGAAACACCGGTAAAAAGTCAAGCGATCTTAAGAAGAATCACAAAATCAGATTCAGTATGTCAGAGAACCCTACTGTCGACATTTGAAACTTCTGTCTACAAAAATATCGAATTCTGCATTTTTTTTCCCCAGAAAAATGGCAGAGGTCCAAGTAGGTCAAAGTAGTGGTCTAGGAAGATCACAAAAGTCTCACTCATTACCAAAAATATTGCTCTCTGGGAAAGTGGCGTTTTGGGGCATTTTGTGGCACCAACAGGGTTGCCACCGTCAGTAGGATTGTACTAGATCTAGTAAAAAAAAAAAAAAATCTAGTTAATTTAGAGGATCTAATAAATTTCCCGAAATCTAGTAAAAAGTCTTGATTTGTAGTAAGTTTTAATTTTTAATGAAAACTTTAACTCGTTTTAAGTTTTAATGTCGCTCCTTACTTTCAGTTAAAAAAACTTGTTTTTTTTAAATTTAATTTCTGATCGTTTTTTAGTTAATGCAGCTTTTATTTTGGCTTACCGTCACTGAATAAGTAAAACAAAATTTGCATATTAATTTTACTTTTCTTGTGCTAAATGGCTTTCCAATAAACCAAAACCAATACTATACAGAAATACCAATACAGAAATTATTCTGTATATGAAAGGGGTGTCCCCTCCTCAACGCCTCGCTCTTTACGCTAAATTTTTTTATTGTTTAAAAAATAGAGTTGTGAGAAAGTCAAACTTTAACGTAAAGAGCGAGGTGTTGAGGAGGGGACAGCCCCTTTCATATACGAAATAATTTCTGTTCGTTTTAAGTTTTAACGTCGTCCCTTACTTTCAGTTAAAAAAACTTTTTTTTTAATTTAATTTTTGAACGTTTTTGAATTAATACAGGTTTTGATTTTGGCTCACCGTACATGAATAATTACAACAAAATGTTCATATTAATTTTACTTTTATTTGGTTAAATGGCTTTCTCGAAACTTGTTTAATTTTATTTACGAACGTTTTTATTAGCAATAAATATACGTAACTTACGAATTAACTTACGTAACGAACTTCTATATTCACACATTCTTAATACGTATGTTAGGGAATTCGCCCCCAAGTCAATACCTTGCTCTTTAAGCTAAATTTCGAATTTTGTTCTTTAAAAATGACCCTTAATCACAAAGGCCGTTAATTAGAATAAATAGCTCTTATGAAAGTACTAAAACATCTTTGGCTTAAAGAGGGAGGTATTGACTAGGGGGGTGAACCCAATCATATGCGTAATATTTTCTGTTCGTTTTAAGTTGTGATGTTGCTCCTTACTTTCAGTTGAAAAACTTATTTTTTTTTATTTGATTTTTGGTCTTTTTTTTTAAAGAATGCTGGGAAATCTGGCGCCCCCTTCATAGCACTGTCCCTTCCCCCATGAAAGTTCCTTCATGGAAAGATCCTCCCACATAACCCCGAACCCACCCCCTCCACCACTACCAGAAAAAATCCCCCCTTGAAAACGTCTTTATACTTCCCAATAACCAGAACCATATGTTAACATTGGGTAAAGTTCATAACTTTCAGCCCTCCCCCCGAAGACTTCGGGGAATTAAGTCATTCTTAAATACATAGTTATCATATTTTCGACCATGCTGAACAAAATGGCCATCTCAAAATTTTGATCGGATGACTTTGGGGAAAAAATGTCCGTTGGAGGGGGCCTAGTTGCCCTCCATTTTTTTGGTCACTTAAAAAGGGCACTAGAACTTTTAATTTCCGTTCCAATGAGCCCACCCATGATATTCTAGGAGCACTGGGTCAATACGATCACCCCTGGGAAAAACAAACAAACAAAAAAACAAATAAACACCCATCCGTGATCTTTCTTCTGGCAAAAAAAAGAGAAAAAAAAAGCAAAATTCCACATTTTTATAGATAGGAGCTTGAAACCTCTACAGTAGAGTTCTCTGATACGCTGAATATGATGGTGTGATTTTCATTAAGGTTCTATAACTTTTAGGTGGTATTTCACCCTTTTTTTGAAAATCAGCCTAATTTTCTCAGGCGCTTAACTTTTGATGGGTAGCACTAAACTTGATGAAAGTTATATATTTGAAATCAGCATTGAAATCTGATTCTTTTGATGTATCTATTGGTATCAAAAACCCGTTTTCTAGAGTTTCGGTTACCATTGAGCCGGGTCGCTCCTAACTTACAGTTCGTTACCACGAACTGTTTGATTACTGCATCCATCATCTTTACTAATAATGCTACCTAAACGTAGCAAGTGAACTAACCTACTCCATCCATATCTTTAATACTTAACATCATATCTTAATCCTCAAATTTTGATTTTCTTAATTCTCTCTTAATTCTCAATTTTATTGAGGGAGAGGGGGGAGGAGCTAGAAGCAAACAACAGGTAAAAAAAACTTTTATCTTTGATCTGCTCGGTACCACAGCTATAAGCCCTTAGGCCACGGGGAACCTATTTTACAAAAAAAATATTTCAAGGCAGCCCTCCCCCCCTAAGAAATGGGGCTCAAAGATGAACCTAAAAACCTTGGCCAGTCGGCTCAGATCTATTATCCCTAAGTCCATGGGCTAAGGGCTTTAATACAGAAAGAAAATAGAAAAGAGGAAAAACTTACCTCTCGAAATAGGGGTCCGACTAAGCATGGACACTGTTCTGTTTTTCTGAAGAAACAGGAAAAAATAAACAGGACTTGATTGAAACAGAACAGAGACAGAACAGGTCAACACAAAAACAGAAGACCAGTTTCTTTTTCTGTTTTGTTTTTTGGTAAAAACCGAAAACAGCTGTTTTCGTTCAAAAGACAGCTGTTTAAACAGCTGTTTTTCGAACACCTAAAGCTTAAAGAAGAAAAACTTTGTAAATGATAAGTTTTGGTTTATTATCATTACTATTGCAGCATTTTCCGCCAAAAAGAACAGTTATTCAATAAAGGGGCGAAAAACTGTCTTTGCACACAACATCGCCATCCTTTTTTATGTTTATTTTCTTCCCTTTTCCCGTTCCTTTTTTCCAAAAATACGCTTTATGTTTATATAGAATCTCTTCGAACTTCCCAGAAATGCATACTAATTATTTGAGACGTTTTGAAAATAAAATAAATTTCATCGTCAAACTGCGCAGTCAGCTCAAAGTCATTAGTGTTTAAGCAGAGCCCATAGTTGCTTTGGCGGGGGACAGTCTCCCCCTCCAGACCGTGCTTTCCCCTTCCCAATCCTGGTGTTTGGAAGCCATCTGAAAAAATGTATGAAAGAAGAGAAATGCACGGGAAAATGACACTTCTTACCACCAAGTCAAAAATTTTCGTTGCCAAGCAGCTTAAAACAACTTTTCAAGATTAATTATTTCCTAGCCAATTTGTGTGAGAGACAAATCAAAAGGAAAATTCATGGTTTAAGGGTACTTTGTATATTTTTACGGCGCTTTGCGCTAGTAAGTAATGTTCTAGGCCCTCCACCGGATTCATTCTCAAGTAAACATGTAAAATGAAATTTCTTAGATTCTGTATTTCAAAGAAACTTAGACCCTTTGCTACACAATACTTTCTTTAAGTATTCTCTTCTCTTAATAGGTTTTCAAAGGAATGCAATATAAAAACAATTGCACGTTTTGATAACTTATTTCGAAAATTTCTTTCGCTTTGCGACAGAAAACACTTTCTTCAACCCATACACTTGCTTCATTATAGAAAGTGATTCTACATCAATCTTTTGTTTTAAGAATACGAATGGACATGCTTTTGATTATTTAGGCACGTTTTCATGGTCCATTCCCAAAGAAAAAGGGGTAGTGACAATCTCGACTATCAATGTTTGAGCAAGTTTAACGTGTCTTTGGATAGCCTGTGTTGCAACCTCATTTTTTGACAGACTCTCAGCTCCCCACTCTTTTTCTCCATTACTTTCATCGCCCTCTTCTTTAGACAATGCATCAGTTTATTCAGATTCTTCAGTAGGTGTATCTTCATTTCCGGAGTTTTCAGAACAAGGAACAGAAAGACCGTCTGAATCGTTTTCAACAGTTGGATCGACATCTTCGACTTCATCAAAGGGTTCCAAGCAATATTCTTCAGGGATGTCATTGGCTAAGCTTCGAGTGGACAAAAATCCAAGAACGCGTGCAACAGATGAATGAAGACAATGTCAAAAACGTGAAGTTCAGGAAAGGGCTCCTATCCTACAGGCTTCTGTGACATTGTTCCCAGAATCAGTCACAACGTGGAGCTTCTTATCTGTCATTGAAAACTTCCTGATTGCAACTTGGATTGCTGAAAGGATGTTAGTAGTTGTATGAGAATGCTTATGCCACTTGAAATCTGAAAGATAGTGGTGCAACCTCTGCTTATTTTTCATCTTCATGGAGTAATAGGCAGTGATACCTATAAAGCCAGATCCTTTTGCAGACCAGCAGTTAAAAGTCAAGCTAGTCTGAGTGGCAGATGTTAAAGCAGCCTTCTTAACTTCCTTTTTTCAGGCAGCAAAACTCATGTGACGATGGACGGTTCCCCCAAATGGTGCTGTCAAGTCCCCTGTTTTTTTTTTTTTTTTTTTTTTAATAAGCTGTTTTATATCTGGCTTATCAAACGCAGGAAGTGGCAATTTGTCCCTAACAGGGTTTTGCAGCAGAGCATCCTCAGACCAGCTTGTTTTGATCGATTGGAAATAACAAACTGTCGTATCTCTGCTCTTCTTATTCCAGATTTCACTAATCCATTGCCCTATGTGTCACTTGCTTTACTATCTGGAGCTCTCTCAAAGGAAGCGGCCTGACTTGATATATTTTTTTTAGTTGGTTTGGGTTTGTTATTTTCTGCACCAGCCGCGTATATTTTATCTTTGTGCATATCAATTGTGTGCATCCTTTTAAGACAATATATAAATATCATGGTAGAGACTCCCTTAGCCTTTAGAGACACTCTTCAAAAGTTGCACCAAATACTTCCTTTTTCCGTAGGGTACCCAGAGAGATGTCTTGGAACATCCAAGTCGTCATCAGAAAATGACATCATGCTTGTCTTAAAGCAAAGGTTGATTTTAGGATTTTTCACAAAATTAGAAGCACCATCCAGTAGCCTACCATTTTTAAAACTGCACCTCCAGCCAAATATCTGACCTCTTCCACCTCAGTGGCGTAATTATGAGGAAAGTGGTCAGATTCTCCCTGAGCAGTTTTGTTTGCGCAATGAGCCAAGAAAACCTGTCGGCAAATAAAAGCAAAACGTCAGCTCCTAACTACGGTTTCCTAAAAACTTAGACAATTTGCAGCACAGTATAATAATATACAGTATTATAAGGTTATTTTCATTTATTATTTTTAAAGTATATCGTGTATTAAACATGGCCCAGTAGGGCTTTCATTGTTAATAATTCATGTCATATCATATTAATTCTTATAGGAATTTACTTGTCTATAATAGGTATTTAAAAGACAGATACAAGAAATAATATACAGATTAGTGGCATTTTTTTGAATGTATTGTGCTGTATGGCAAAAATTACCGTGTTCACCGGAAGATTTGTTATTCTATAGAACGAGAAAAGTGTATCAGCATTTTATAAGACTTTGGCCAGCTAGGCCAGAATCAGCTAGTTAGGCCACTGTTTCAACTCTAGGCTTTTCCCTGAAAGGATTTCCATTGATTATATTTAGAGATGGTAGAAAAAGTATATTTGGCATCTTGAAAAAGTATATGTTGTTATGTTTATGCAATAAAATGTGCCAGCAAAAACATATATTTCTACTGGACAAGACTTCAATACATTTACATTCCTCTCTGACTAAACATTTAAGAAAATTTGCAACTAATAATCGGTATTTATCAAGTATAGGCTAGAATGGTAATCATAGCAAATATTTGTTATCTAGCAGCATAAATTCCATAAAGATCGTTGAACTAAAGTTTTCCTGGTTAAAGGTGCAGATTACTTCCCATGTAATGTAGGATACAAAGGCCCTACCAATAGAACCAGAATACACAGTAATAAGTGATTTGTTTTAATCCTGCTTTACCTAGACAGTATCTATTCAACTTTGCTGCTCAATTGACTGAATAATATACACTAAAAAGTAAATTGTTTTAGTGGAGCAAAACTGCACCTTTACCGTTTTCTCATTTACACACCTGCCTACTCTCATCTGAATCCTAAGCCCTTGTATGGGGCATAACCGTGAGTAGTAAGTGCCCAATTACCACTGAATACACATGCACTTTCACAAGCCTGAGGCATGGATATGTGTGTGTATTTTCAAGTAATTGGGTTACCAG